>NC_135993.1:11008833-11068193 GCF_053455715.1 Rhinoraja longicauda
CCCCCCTCCTGCTCCCCCTTCCCCTCCATTCCCCTCACCCTCACCATCTCCCCTCCCACCTTCCCTCCCTCCTCCCCCTCCACCTCACCATCTCCCCTCCCCCTCCCCCTCCTCCCCTCTCACCTTCCCTCTCTCCTCCCCCCCTTTCACCCCTCCATTCCCTCCACTCCCCGTTACCCCCCTCATGCCTCCTCCTTCTCCCCTCCCCCTTCCCTACCCTCCTCCTGCTCCCCTTCCCCTCCATTCCCCTCACACTCTCCTCCTCCCGTTCTCCCTTCTCTCCCCCCCTCCCCCAACTTCCTCCAGTCCGACAACACATATAATCCTAATTCTAATCTCCCCCCCTCCTAACCTGCACCTTCCACCAATTAGTTTAGTTTAGTTTAGTTTTGTTTAGAGATACAGCGCGGAAACAGGCCCTTCGGCCCACTGAGTCCGCGCCGACCAGCGATCCTAGCTTACGCTATTCTACACACACTAGGGACAATTTACAATTATCCCGAGCCAATTAACCTACAAATCTGTACGTTTTTGGAGTGTGGGAGACTGAACTAAACCCATGATCGCACGCTTCCTGTTGTCATTAGGGTCAGGGGTCAGGGGGCGCAGGGCCATCTTTGTCCATCTTCTTACCGTATCCATTCGTGATTTTCCTGATTGATGGGACCGTTCCCCGGGCTCCAAAATCGTCCGCTTGGTCAACGAGAGCTTCCTTCACGGCCTTGAAGCCGCAGAGCACCACGGCCGGCCGGGGGCCCAGCCACACGGTGAACACCGGCCCGTACTTCCTGCCGAGCTGCGGGGAACAAAGGGCCGGAGGTCGGCGTCGCCACGGTAACCGCGGAGGAGTCAGGCGGCCATGTTTGTACCCACAGCCTTCGCCTCAGAGCCGCTCACGCCACACTAGGGGTGCCAACCTCCTCACTCCCAAATACGGGACGAGGTGACATCACCACCCTACGCCTCATGTGACCTCACCTAGCCAGCGGCCACGTGCTTCCGCTCCACCAATGGCGGCCGCACGGGCCGAGAACCGGGTTGCTACACAACCTCCGTTAGGCAGTGCCCGGGCCTCCGGACCTACACTGTCCAGGACTACAGCGGCCCAAGGGCAACAGTGTCCGGGCCTACAGTGCCCCTGGGCCTATAGTGTCCGGGCCTACAGTGTCCGCGCCTACAGTGTCTGGGCCTACAGCGGCCCCTGGGACTAGAGTGTCCAGGCCTACAGTGTCGGGGCCTACAGTGTCCGGGCCTACAGTGTCCGGGCCTACAGTGTCCGGGCCTACAGTGTCCGGGCCTACAGTGTCCGGGCCTACAGTGTCCGGGCCTACAGTGTCCGGGCCTACAGTGTCGGGGCCTAATAGTGTCCCCCCGGGCCTAATACGGGACAAGGGCAGTTCAGTTCGGGACTACCCAATTTAGACCAAAGGACAGGAGGTTCCGGCTAATATGGGACAGTTAGCAACCCTACGCCACACACACGCCTGCCCCGCTTCCCTCAATAACCCCCCTCCCCTCCCCACACAGGGGGCACGGTGGCGCAGTGGTAGAGTTGCTGCCTCACAGCGCCAGAGACCCGGGTTCGATCCTAACTACGGGTGCTGTCTGTACAGAGTTTGTACGTTCTCTCTGTGCTCAGTCTTCTCCGGGTGCTCCAGTTTCCTCCCCACACTCCAAAGACGTACAGGTTTGTAGGTTAATTGGCTCTGGTAAAGATTATAAATCGTCCCTAGTGTGTGTAGGATAGTGTTGGTGTACGGGGATCGCTGGTCGGCGCGGACTCAGTGGGCTGAAGGGCCTGTTTCCGCGCTGCATCTCTAAAACTAAAAGCTAAAACCATGTAGCTGTAGGAAGGAACTCCATATGTTGGTTACACCAAAGGTAGACATAAAACGCTGGAGTAACTCAGCAGGTCAGGCAGCATCTCTGGAGAGAAGGAATGGGTGACGTTTTGGGTCAAGACTCTTCTTCAGACCCATTCATTATTTCGGGTTGAGACCCATCTTCAGACTGATTGAAAGGGGGAGAGGAAAGACAATAGGTGCAGGAGGAGGCCATTCGGCCCTTCGAGCCAGCACCGCCATTCAATGTGATCATGGCTGATCATCCACAATCAGGTGGAGACCCTTCTTAAGAACTGAGTGATCCTTTCTACCCAGTGAAGGTGGGAATCCTAAACTCACTATCCGGTCTGCAATCTATAAGACAGACATAAGATCTAGGAGCAGAATTAGGCCATTCAGTCCATTGAGTCTGCTCTGCCATTCAATCATGGCTGATCTATTTTTCCCTCCGTCCCAATCTTAGTTTAGTGTAGTTTATTGTCATGTGCACTGAGGTACAGTGAAAAGCTTTTGTTATGTGCTAACCAGCCTGTGGAAAGATTATACATAATTACAATTGAGCCATCCTATCTACAGGATAAGGAGATTAATGTTTAGTGCACAATAAAGTCCAGTACAGTTCGATTAAAGATAGTCCGAGGGGCTCCAGTGAGGTAGATAGTAGTTCAGCACTGCTCTCTGGTTGTGGTAGGATGGTTCAGTTGTCTTATAACAGCTGGGAAGAAACTGTCCCTGAATCTGGAGGTGTGCGTTTTCACACTTCTGTACCTCTTGCCCGATGGGAGAGGGGAGAAGAGGGAGTGGCCGGGGTGAGACTGGTCCTTGATTGTGCTGCTGGCCTTGCCGAGGCAGCGTGAGGTGTAGATGGAGTCAATGGAAGGGAGGTTGGTTTGTGTGATGGTCTGGGCTGCGTCCACAATTCTCTGCAATTCTGTGCCTTCTCCCTGTAACATTTGACACCCCTTACGAATCAAGAACCTATCAATCTCTGCCTTAACGCATACCCAATGACTTGGCCTCCACAGCCGTCTGTGGCAATGAATACCACAGATTCAACAGCCTCTGGCTAAAGAAATTCCTCCATATCCGCATTATAAAAGTATGTGATATGTTCTGTACTCTGTTTATTTTCTCTTTTAGACAATAGACAATAGGTGCAGGAGGAGGCCATTCGGCCCTTCGAGCCAGCACCGCCATTCAATGTGATCATGGCTGATCATTCTCAATCAGTACCCCCGTTCCTGCCTTCTCCCCATACCCCCTGACTCCGCTATCCTTAAGAGCTCTATCTAGCTCTCTCTTGAATGCATTCAGAGAATTGGCCTCCACTGCCTTCTGAGGCACAGAATTCCACAGATTCACAACTCTCTGACTGAAAAAGTTTTTCCTCATCTCAGTTCTAAATGGCCTACCCCTTATTCTTAAACTGTGGCCCCTGGTTCTGGACTCCCCCAACATTGGGAACATGTTTCCTGCCTCTAACGTGTCCAACCCCATAATAATCTTATACGTTTCGCTAAGATCTCCTCTCATCCTTCTAAATTCCAGTGTATACAAGCCTAGTCGCTCCAGTCTTTCAACATACGACAGTCCCGCCATTCCGAGATTTGACCTAGTAAACCTACGCTGCACGCCCTCAATAGCAAGAATATCCTTCCTCAAATTGGCTGAATATCCTTTTGCATTGGCTGTTGTACTCATGGTGTGGTCAAAAGATGCAGAAGCTTGAAAGCACGTACCACCAGATGGAGGAACAGTTTCTTAATACGTTGAAGAGGTTTGCTCTGCTGGGGGCTTGCATGGACGCAATGGGAAGAATGGCCTCCTTTGTCATAGTTGGAGGTAAAATAGTGGTGTTGGTGGCGAATATCATGGGTCAGGCAGCATCTCTGGAGGACATGAATTAAATGATGTTTCACATCAGGACCAATAACCATAAATGTAGGAGGATAATCAGGCCATTTGGCCCATCGAGTCCGCCATTTGATTGCACTTGATCTAGTTTAGTTTAGTTTAGGAAAATAACTGCAGATGCTGGTACAAATCGAAGGTATTTATTCACAAAATGCTGGAGTAACTCAGCAGGTCAGGCAGCATCTCAGGAGAGAAGGAATGGGTGACGTTTCGGGTCGAGACCCTTCTGAATAGGTCTGAAGAAGGGTCTCGACCCGAAACGTCACCCATTCCTTCTCTCCTGAGATGCTGCCTGACCTGCTGAGTTACTCCAGCATTTTGTGAATAAATAGTTTCGTTTAGTTGTTTAATTTAGAGATACAGCACGGAAAGGAGGCCCCTTCAGCCCACCGGGTCCGCGCCGACCAGCGATCCCCGCACACTAACACTATCCTACACCCACTAGGGACAATTTTACACTTACACCGAGCCAATTAACCTACGAACCTGCACGTCTTTGGAGTGTGGGAGGAAACCAAAGATCTCGGACAAAACCCACGCAGGTCACGGGGAGAACGTACAAACTCCATACAGACAGCACCCGTCGTTGGGATGGAACCCGGGTGTCTGGTACTGTGAGGCAGCAACTCTACCGTAGCGCCACCGCGCCAGTCTGATGTGTACATTTTACAGCTGGTAGACAGAGACACAGTTGGTTCATTTTCAGTTCAACTTTAGTTTATTGTCACGGTGTAAAGCTTTTGTTGCATGCTAAGCAGTCAGCAGAAAGACAAAACACGATCACAATCGATCCATTTCCAGTGTACAGATCGATACATGATAAGGGAATAACGTTTAGTGCAAGGTAAAGCCAGCAAAGTCCGATCAAGGATAGTCCGAGGGTTTTAATATCATAGTTAAATATCATAGTTAAATTAATATCATAGTTAAATTAAGAATCATAGTTAAATTAAGAATCAAAGTTAAATTAATATCATAGTTTAATATCATAGTTAAATTAAGAAATGTTGTTGTAGGAATGGAGATTTAAGAGTGTGAAGCAATGTCTTAAGGTCATAGTGATAGGAGCAGAATTGGGCCATTCGGCCCATCAAGTCTACTCCGCCATTCAATCACGGCTGATCTATCTCTCCCTCCTAACCCCATTCTCCTGCCTTCTCCCCATAACCCCTGACATCCGTACAAATCAAAAATCTATCTATCTCAGCCTTAACAATATCCACTGACTTGGCCTCCACAGCCTTCTGTGGCAAAGAATCCCACAGATTCACCACCCTCTGACTAAAGAAATTCCTCCTCATCTCCTTCCTAAAAGAACGTCCTTTAATTCTGAGGCTGTGCCCTCTGGTCCTAGACTCTCCCACTAGTGGAAACATCCTCTCCACATCCACTCTATCCAGGCCTTTCACTATTCTGTACGTTTCAATGAGGTCCCCCCTCATCCTTCTAAACTCCAGCGAGTACAGGCCCAGTGCCAACAAACGCTCATCATAGGTTAACCCACTCATTCCTGGGATGGTTCTTGTAAACCTCCTCTGGACCCTCTCCAGAGCCACACATCCTTCCTCAGATATGGGGCCCAGAATTGCTCACAATACTCCAAATGCGGCCTGACCAGCATCTTATAGAGCCTCAGCATTACGTCCCTGTTTTTGTTTTGTATTCTGGCCCTCTTGAAATAAATGCCAGCATTGCGTGTGCCAGGATCGAACCTGGTTCTCTGGCGCTGTGAGGTAGCTGCTCTGCCCACTGCCACGCCACCGTGCAGGTGAGGGTGGGTTGGAAGATCCAAGATCTAGCTCTTGGGGCTAACGCAATCAAGGGATGTGGGGAGAAAGCAGGAACGGGGTACTGATTGTGGATGATCAGCCGTGATCACATTGAATGGCGGTGCTGGCTCGAAGGGCCGAGTGGCCTACTCCTGCACCTATTGTCTATGTTTCTAATCAGAAGGGGAATAGTTTGCTTTGTCAGACGCTGCCTGTGACTCTGCTTGCAGAAGCCAGCCGCGCCTCGCTGCTCAAATATTTGCACACACACACACACACACACACACACACACTTCACTTCCAGGGCGTTCAAAGCTTCCGACCTTCAGGTGAATACTTTCTTTTCCCTGCAGGTGAGCACAGGGGATCGTGTTTAGGGTAGGGAGAAATAGAATAGTCAGACAGCTGTGGGCTATCTGGGAAACAGATAATTGACTGTATATGCCGAGAAGGAGCAAGCTTTTTTCCACAGGATGCCGTGGGTAAACAAACACTGAGGAAAACAAACGCTCCCATACTCAGTGGGAAAGAGTGCGTCAGAAGGAACTACAGATGCTGGTTTCATTCACAAAATGTTGGAGTAACTCAGCGGGACAGGCAGTTCAAGAGAGAGCTAGATAGAGCTCTTAAGGATAGCGGAGTCAGGGGGTATGGGGAGAAGGCAGGAACGGGGTACTGATTGTGAATGATCAGCCATGATCATATTGAATGGCGGTGCTGGCTCGAAGGGCCGAATGGCCTACTCCTGCACCTATTGTCTATTGTCATCTCTGGAGAGAAGGAATGGGCGACGTTTCGGGTCGAGACCCTTCTTCAGACTGATGTCAGGGGAGGGGGCGGTACTGAGATAAGATGTAGTCGGAGACAGTCAGACTGGCGGGAGAACTGGGAAGAGGGAGGGGATGGAGAGAGAGGGTTACTTGAAGTTAAAGAAGTCAATGTTCATACCGCTGGGCTGCAAGATGCCCAAGCGAAATATGAGGTGCTGTTCCTCCAATTTGCGCTGGGCCTCACTCTGACAATGGAGGAGGCCCAGGACAGAAATGTCAGATTGGGAGTGGGAGGGGGAGTTGAAGTGCTGGGCCACCGGGAGATCAGGTTGGTTAAGGCGGACTGAGCGGAGGTGTACAGCGAAACGATCGCCGAGCCTGCGTTTGGTCTCGCCGATGTACAGGAGTCCACACCTGGAACAGCGGATACAGCAGATGAGGTTGGAGGAGGTGCAGGTGAACCTCTGTCTCACCTGAGAAGACTGTCTGGGACCTTGGATGGAGTCGAGGGAGGAGGTATTGGGACATGTATAGGGAAAGAATGAGGCACGTTTCTGACGTGGAAATATGGAGTCATAAAGCTCGGCCCAACTTGCTCGTAACTATGTTGGCCTAGATGGGTATTTTTAAGGCAGAGATAGATAGATTGTTGATTAGTGCGGGTGTCAGGGGTTATGGGGAGAAGGCAGGAGAATGGGGTTAGGAGGGAGAGATAGATCAGCCATGATTGTATGGTGGAGTAGACTTGATGGGCTGAATGGCCTAATTCTGCTCCTATCACCTATGACCTTATGAAGAGCCCTATCTGAACTAGTCTCATTTGCCCACCTTTAGCCCTTAACTCTTTCCTATCCATGTACCTGCCGAAGATAGACACAAAATGCTGGTGTAACTCAATGGCACAGGCGGCATCTCTGGAAACATAGAAAATAGGTGTAGGAGGAGGCCATTTGGCCCTTCGAGCCAGCACCGCCATTCATTGTGATCATGGCTGATCGACCACAATCAATAACCCGTGCCTGCCTTCTCCCCATATCCCTTGATTCCACTAGCCCCATGAGCTCTATCTAACTCTCTGATCCAGTGATTTGGCCTCCACTGCCTTCTGTGGCAGAGAATTCCACAAATTCACAACTCTCTGGGTGAAAAACTGGCGCGACTAGGCTTGTATACACTGGAATTTAGAACGATGAGAGTGGATCTTATTGAAACATATGATTATTAAGGGATTGGACACGTTAGAAGCAGGAAACATGTTCCCAATGTTGGGGGAGTCCAGAACCAGGGGCCACAGTCTAAGAATAAAGGGGAGGCCATTTAAAACTGAGGTGAGAAGAAACTTTTTAGACAATAGACAATAGGTGCAGGAGGAGGCCATTCGGCCCTTCGAGCCAGCACCGCCATTCAATGTGATCATGGTCCTGTGTGGCCATAGAGCTGGAGAACTGGCGGAATCGCAGACGGAAACATCACAGCACGGTTTGGGAACAACTTACAGGACCGCGAGATAGTGCAGAGAATTGTGGACGCAGCCCAGACCATCACACAAACCAACCTCCCTCCCATTGACTCCATCTACACCTCACGCTGCCTCGGCAAGGCCAGCAGCACAATCAAGGACCAGTCTCACCCCGGCCACTCCCTCTTCTCCCCTCTCCCATCGGGCAAGAGGTACAGAAGTGTGAAAACGCACACCTCCAGATTCAGGGACAGTTTCTTCCCAGCTGTTATCAGGCAACTGAACCATCCTACCACAACCAGAGAGCAGTGCTGAACTACTATCTACCTCATTGGTGACCCTCGGACTATCCTTGATCGGACTTTGCTGGCTTTACCTTGCGCTATATGTTATTCCTTTATCAGTCTGAAGAAGGGTCTCGACCCGAAACGTCACCCATTCCTTCTCTCCCGAGATGCTGCCTGACCTGCTGAGTTACTCCAGCATTTTGTGAATAAATACCTTCGATTTGTACCAGCATCTGCAGTTATTTTCTTACACTTCCTTTATCATGCATCTGCACGCTGTAAATGGCTCGATTGTAATCATGTATTGTCTCTCCGCTGACTGGATAGCGCACAACAAAAGCTTTTCACTGTACCTCGTTACACAGGACAATAAACTACACTGAACTGAACTGAGAGAGGGTGTTGCAGGAGTCTGACCATTGGGCCTCTCTGACTGTTTGTGATTGGAATGTTTCCCTGACTGCTGATAACGACGGTGATTCCATCATCAGGCAATGTTGTTGTGAAAAAGGTGGATGGGTCACTCAGATAGCTGGTGTCTAGCCGAGCAGTTGGCAGATGGGGGAGATCAGCACACTGCTCCAACGCACTGCTCCCCCCCCGACAGACGGCAGCTGCAATGATGCCTGCAGAGTTGCAACAGGCTGACGCACGCATTACCTGACGCAAACCACCATGGCCCAGGTCTGGTCTAACTGGCACGGACAGGTGACAAATGAGGGCCCCCTTGTTCATGACTGGAACACTGTCTGCTACAGAGCATTAACCTTGCCACTGATATCATCTACTCACGGTTATTCACAAAATGCTGGAGTAACTCAGCGGGTCAGGCAGCATCTCAGGAGAGAAGGAATGGGTGACGTTTCGGGTCGAGACCCTTCATCTACTCACGGTTATTCACATAGCACCTATTACCAAACACGACTCCCCCAAGCTCAAGAGCCTACAGTGTTTTATTGTGTGTATATATACATATATATATACACACACACGTGCAGACACACATATATGTGTGTGTATATATATACACACATGCAGACACACATATATGTGTGTGAAATATATATACACACACACACACAGACAGATATATATGTATATATATGTGTGTATATATATATATATATATATATATTTCGACAGATAGATATATATGTGTGTGTGTGTGCATGTGTGTGTATATATTATATATATATTTTTTTTAAAGTCTCATTTAAAAAAAAAAATTGAAATTATTAAAAATTGGTAAAACTTTGATCTCAAATTAGCTCAAAAGGATCATAGTCCGGTCCATTATTAATGCTGTGGTATCTCATTATGATTTAATAACTTTCAAATTTAGCCACCCATGTCACAGGTTTCAGAATCAGAATCAGAATAACCTTTATTGTCATCCAAAAAAAACAAGTCTTTTGGACGAGGTTTCGTCACCCACAGTCCAACAATAAGAGCAATAAAAATAAGCAATAACACACACAATCACAAACCAACACAAAACAAAAAAAGAAACATCCATCACAGTGAGTCTCCTCCAGTCACCTCCTCACTGTGATGGAAGGCCAGAATGTATTTTCTCTTCCCCTGCCGTCTTCTCCCGCGGTCAGGCTGTTGAAGTTGCCTGAACTTGTTTGTACCTTTATTTAAGGAAACACATGTGTGTGTGTGTGTGTGTGTGTGTGTGTGTGTGTGTGTGTGTGTGTGTGTGTGTGTGTGTGTGTGTGTGTGTGTGTGTGTGTGTGTGTGTGCACGTCTGTGTATGTACAGTGCATTCAGAAAGTATTCAGACACCTTTACCTTTTCCACATTTTGCTACGTTACAGCCTTATTTTAAAATGGATTAAATTTCTTTAAAAAAAATTAACAATCTACACATTGGAACAGAATTAGGCCATTGGTCCCACCTGCCTGCGTTTGGCCCACATCCCTCTAAACCTGTCCTATCCATGTACCTGTCCAAATGCTTCTTAAATGTCAGGATAGTCCCTGCCTCGACTACCTCCTCCGGCAGCTCGTTCCATACACCCACCACCCTTTGCATGGAAATAAGTTACCCCTCAGATTCCTATTCAATGTGCAGGAAAGTCAGGAACTGTTCAAACTTAGCACGGCGACGCAGCGGTAGAGCTGCTGCCTCTCAGCGCCAGAGACCCGGGTTCGATCCCGACTACGGGTGCCGTCTGTACGGAGTTTGTACGTCCCCCCCGTGACCTGCGTGGGTTTTCTCCGGGATTTCCGGTTTCCTCCCACACTCCAAAGACGTGCAGGTTTGTCGGTTAATTTGCTTCGGTTGTAAATTGTAAATTGTCACTCGTGTTTGCAGGATAGTGTAAGTGTGCAAGGATTGCAAACTCGGTGGGCCGAAGCACCTCTAAACATAAAATAAATGGAACTATGGATGGTGGTGTAGGCAGATACGACTGTGGCATTTATGGATAGGCACACACATGAGCAGGGTATTGTGAATCTCACACCTTATGCCCCATCTCACCTTGAACATTTGTTTTAGTTTAGTTTAGGGATACAGCGCGGAAACAGGCCCTTCGGCCCACCGGATCGGCGCCAACCAGCGATCCCCGCACACTAACACTATCCCACACCCACTAGGGACAATTTTTACATTTACCAAGCCAATTAGCCTACAACCCTGCACGTCTTTGGAGTGTGGGAGGAAACCGAAGCTCCCGGAGAAAACCCACGCAGGTCACGGGGAGAACGTACAAACTCCGTACAGACAGCACCCGTAGTCGGGATCGAACCCGGGTCTCCGGCGCTGCAAGCGCTGTAAGGCGCCAACTCTACCGCTGCGCCACCGTTAGCTTAGTTCAGTTTAGAGGTATCTTCCCTGAAAACTGTAACATCCAGGTTCAGTAGCAGCATCTTCCCTACAACCATCAGGCTATTAAACACCACGCCCTCCAACCAAACTCCGGGTTATTTATTCACAAAATGCTGGAGTAACTCAGCGGGTCAGGCAGCATCTCGGGAGAGAAGGAATGGGTGACGTTTCGGGTCGAGACCCTTCTTCAGACTTTCCTTCTCTCCTGAGATGCTGCCTGACCCGCTGAGTTACTCCAGCACTTTGTGAATAAATACCTTCGATTTGTACCAGCGTCTGCAGTTATCTTCTTATCCAACCAAACTCCGATACATACTGAACTTTCTTCGTTGTTTCTTGTCCGTTTTACTGAGTACTATATTTAGATGTCCGTTGTAAGAAATTCACAGTTCCGTTTTGGCACGTAAATAAAACACTCTCTGCTCTTCAAACTAATTATGACCCAAAATGGCATCTGCCTATCCCCTCTCCACCCCCCACCCCACTGATACTGTCCATCCCGCTGAGTTCCTCCAGTATTTTGTTCATTGCTGAAGATTTCAGCGTCCTCAGTTCCTTATTTTTAAGGAAGGTTATTTTTTTTTAAGGAAGTGCTCGCAGTCTTGGTTGAAAAGTAAAGTTTTACTTTATACATACATTCAGTCAGAAGAAGGGTCTCGACCCGAAACGTCACCCATTCCTTCTCTCCCGAGATGCTGCCTGACCCGCTGAGTTACTCCAGCATTTTGTGCCTACCTTCAATTTGTACCAGCATCTGCAGTTTTCTTCCTACATATATTTGGCATCTGCAGTTCCTTGTGCCTCTGTCTTTATTTTTAAAGGTTGTGGATGCAGAATGAAATTTACTAAAACTATCCAACAGCATATTTCACTACAATTATCCATCATCTGCAGCTTCTTGTGCAGGAAGGAACTGCAGGTGCTGGTTTAAACCGCAGATCGACACAAAATGCTGGAGTAACTCAGTGGGACAGGCAGCATCTCTGGAGAGAAGGAATGGGCGACGTTTTGGGTCAAAGCGTTCTTCACTCCAGAGATGCTGCCTGTCCCGCTGAGTCCCTCCAGCATTATCTGTTTATCTTCAGTTCCTTGTTTCTAGTCTCGTTTTTAAAAGGAAGTGCCTGCAAACATGATTGCAGAGCAAATTTTAACTTTCAATACTTCACACGAGAACCATAGGACATAGGTTTAAGTGCCGTTTCGGGTCGAGACCCTTCTGCAGACTTTTTGAGTCTGAAGAAGGGTCTCGACCCAAAACGTCACCCATTCTCCAGAGATGCTGCCTGACCCGCTGAGTTACTCCAGCATTTTGTGTCTATCTTCGGTTTAAACCAGCATCTGCACATAGGTTTTAGGTGGGGGGGGGGGGGGGGGGGAAGATTTAATAGGAATCTGAGGGGTAACTTTTTTACACAAAGGGGGGTGGGTGTTTGGAACGAGCTGCAGGAGGAGGTAGTTGAGGCTGGGACTATCGCAACGTTTAAGAAACAGTTGGACAGGTACATGGATACGACAGGTTTGGAGGGATATGGTCCAAACGCGGGCAGGTGGGACTAGTGTAGATGGGGCATGTTGGTCAGTGTGGGCAAGTTGGGCCGAAGGGCCTGTTTCCTCACTGTAAGACTCTGTGACTATATATATCCAGCATCTGCAGTTCCTTGTGCTTCTATCTTTTAAGGAGGATAGTTTATAAAGAAAAGTGTGTGCAGTGTGAAATTACACTTTGCACTTACATAGAAACATAGAAAATAGGTGCAGGAGGAGGCCATTCGGCCCTTCGAGCCTGCACCGCCATTCTATATGATCAAGGCTGATCATCCAACTCAGTATCCTGTACCTGCCTTCTCTCCATACCCCCTGATCCCTTTAGCCACAAGGGCCACATCTAACTCCCTCTTAAATATAGCCAATGAACTGGCCTCAACTACCTTCTGTGGCAGAGAATTCCACAGATTCACCACTCTGTGTGGGAGAAAAACCATTCTCATCTCGGTCCTAAAAGACTTCCCCCTTATCCTTAAACTGTGACCCCTTGTTCTAGACTTCCCCAACATCGGGAACAATCTTCCTGCATCTAGCCTGTCCAACCCCTTAAGAATATTGTAAGTTTCTATAAGATCCCCCCTCAGTCTTCTAAATTCCAGCGGGTACAAGCCGCTACATAGAAAATAGGAAATAGAAAATACATAGAAAGAGGCCATTCGGCCCTTCGATATGATCATGGCTGATCATCCACAATCAGTACCCCGTTCCTGCTTTCTCCCCATATCCCTTGATTCTGTTAGTCTTCATAGCTAAATCTAACTCTCTCTTGAATTCATCCAGTGAATTGGCCTCCACTGCCTTCTGTGGCAGAGAATCCCAAGGATTCACAACTCTCTGGGTGGAAAAAAGTCTGTCCTCATCTCAGTGCTAAATGGCAATCTTGGGGAGATAATGATACACCGTTGAAACTGATCTCAGTGCTACATGGCAATCTTGGGGAGATAATGATACACCATTGAAACTGGTCTCAAGAGGAGTGAGTATCAGCAGCAGATTGAAGCGCCTTACCTGGATGAGGGAACGGTCAGGGGCTCGCTTGTCGATGTGGAGAGCGTTACCAATGAGTGGGAGGGCGGTGGGGCCGGGGGGAAGCCAGCCTTTCCTCCCCCTGTTGCCCCAGAAGTAAAGCAGGAGGATTGCAGTCAGAGCTAAGATCACAGCAGCGACACTCTGCTCCATGGCTGGACGTTGGTTGTTGCAGACTGGGCTGTGCGTGGAGCTTTACTGCAAGTCCCCAAGATTGCCTTGATTGCACAGGGCAAAGCGGCTTGTCTCCCACAAGGGCGGGGAGAGGTGTGGTGTGTTGCAATACTGTGCAATGCAATGCAATGCTATGGCCCCGCGGTGCTGAATCAAGCTATATGACTCCCCGCTGTGTGTCACCGCCCACACTACCCACTCCTAATGCCCACACTACCCACTCCTAGTGCCCACACTACCCACTCCCAGTGCCCACACTACCCCACTCCTAATGCCCACACTACCCCACTCCTAATGCCCACACTACCCACTCCCAGTGCCCACACTACCCCACTCATAATGCCCACACTACCCCACTCCTAATGCCCACACTACCCCACTCATAATGCCCACACTACCCACTCCCAGTGCCCACACTACCCACTCCTAATGCCCACACTACCCCACTCCTAATGCCCACACTACCCCACTCCTAATGCCCACACTATCCCACTCCTAGTGCCCACACTACCCACTCCTAATGCCCACACTACCCCACTCCTAATGCCCACACTACCCCACTCCTAGTGCCCACACTACCCACTCCTAATGCCCACACTACCCCACTCCTAATGCCCACACTACCCACTCCTAATGCCCACACTACCCCACTCCTAATGCCCACACTACCCCACTCCTAGTGCCCACACTACCCACTCCTAATGCCCACACTACCCCACTCCTAATGCCCACACTACCCCACTCCTAGTGCCCACACTACCCACTCCTAATGCCCACACTACCCCACTCCTAATGCCCACACTACCCCACTCCCAGTGCCCACACTACCCACTCCTAATGCCCACACTACCCCACTCCAAATGCCCACACTACCCCACTCCTAATGCCCACACTACCCCACTCCTAATGCCCACACTACCCACTCCCAGTGCCCACACTACCCACTCCCAGTGCCCACACTACCCACTCCTAATGCCCACACTACCCACTCCTAATGCCCACACTACCCACTCCCAGTGCCCACACTACCCCACTCCTAATGCCCACACTACCCACTCCTAATGCCCACACTACCCACTCCTAATGCCCACACTACCCACTCCTAATGCCCACACTACCCCACTCCTAATGCCCACACTACCCCACTCCTAATGCCCACACTACCCACTCCTAGTGCCCACACTACCCACTCCCAGTGCCCACACTACCCACTCCTAGTGCCCACACTACCCACTCCCAGTGCCCACACTACCCCACTCCTAATGCCCACACTACCCACTCCCAGTGCCCACACTACCCCACTCCTAATGCCCACACTACCCCACTCCTAATGCCCACACTACCCCACTCCTAATGCCCACACTCCCCACTCCTAATGCCCACACTACCCCACTCCCAGTGCCCACACTACCCCACTCCTAATGCCCACACTACCCACTCCTAATGCCCACACTACCCCACTCCTAGTGCCCACACTACCCACTCCTAATGCCCACACTACCCACTCCTAATGCCCACACTACCCCACTCCTAATGCCCACACTACCCCACTCCTAGTGCCCACACTACCCACTCCTAATGCCCACACTACCCCACTCCTAATGCCCACACTACCCCACTCCTAATGCCCACACTACCCACTCCTAATGCCCACACTACCCCACTCCTAATGCCCACACTACCCACTCCTAGTGCCCACACTACCCACTCCTAGTGCCCACACTACCCACTCCCAGTGCCCACACTACCCCACTCCTAATGCCCACACTACCCACTCCTAATGCCCACACTACCCACTCCTAATGCCCACACTACCCCACTCCTAATGCCCACACTACCCCACTCCCAGTGCCCACACTACCCACTCCTAATGCCCACACTCCCCACTCCTAATGCCCACACTACCCCACTCCTAATGCCCACACTACCCCACTCCTAATGCCCACACTACCCCACTCCTAATGCCCACACTACCCCACTCCTAATGCCCACACTACCCCACTCCAAATGCCCACACTACCCCACTCCCAGTGCCCACACTACCCCACTCCTAATGCCCACACTACCCCACTCCCAGTGCCCACACTACCCCACTCCCAGTGCCCACACTACCCCACTCCCAGTGCCCACACTACCCCACTCCCAGTGCCCACACTACCCACTCCCTGTGCCCACACTACCCCACTCCCAGTGCCCACACTACCCCACTCCTAATGCCCACACTCCCCACTCCCAATGCCCATACTCCTCGATCACAGCCCACAAGCACTGCTACACAGAGACCCTCGAACCAGCTGCAAGGGGATGGAAATCAAGGCAGGCACAACAACAAGATTAAAGGAATCTTGTTGTCACCCATTCCTTCTCTCCAGAGATGCTGCCTGACCCGCTGAGTTACTCCAGCATTTTGTGTCTATCTTCTTGTGTGTGTATGTATACACACACACACACACACACACACACACACACACACACACACACACACACACACACACACACACACACACACACACACACACACACACACACACACACACACACACACACACACACACACACACACACACACACACATTTATGTGTAGGGAGAAAGTGCAGATGCTGGTTTAAACCGAAGATAGACACAAAAAGCTGGAGTAACTCAGCGGGACAGGCAGCATCTCTGGAGAGAAGGAATGGGTCGAGACCCTTCTTCACACTTAGGCCTTATCTCATACTAAACATTATTCCCTTTATCCTGTGGATGACTTGAATGTAATCATGTACGGTCTTTTCGTTGACTGGATAGCACGTAGCAAAAGGATTTTCCCCTTACCTTGGTACACGTGACAATAATAGACCAAACTAAACTAAACTAAGATATAAATTGAAGTTCAAATAAGAGATAGGGCCACAATTAGGCCATTCAGCCCATCTAGTCTACTCCTCTCACCTCCAATCTTTATCTTTCTCCCTGTAACCTTTGACGGGCGGCATGATGGTGCAGCGGTAGAGTTGCCACCTCACAGCGCCGGAGACCCGGGTTCCATCCCGACTACGGGTGCTGTCTGTACGGAGTTTGTACGTTTTCCCCGTGACCTGCGTGGGTCTTCTCCGAGATCTTCGGTTTCCTCCCACACTCCAAAGACGGACAGGTTTATAGGTTAATTGGCTTGGTGTATGTGTAGACAATAGACAATAGACAATAGGTGCAGGAGGAGGTCATTCGGCCCTTCGAGCCAGCACCGCCATTCAATGTGATCATGGCTGATCATTCTCAATCAGTACCCCGTTCCTGCCTTCTCCCCCATACCCCCTGACTCCACTATCCTTAAGAGCTCTATCTAGCTCTCTCTTGAATGCATTCAGAGAATTGGCCTCCACTGCCTTCTGAGGCAGAAAATTCCACAGATTCACAACTCTCTGACTGAAAAAGTTTTCCTCATCTCCGTTCTAAATGGCCTACCCCTTATTCTTAAATTGTGGCCCCTGGTTCTGGACTCCCCCAACATTGGGAACATGTTTCCTGCCTCTAACGTGTCCAACCCCTTAATAATCTTATACGTTTCGATAAGATCCCCTCTCATCCTTCTAAATTCCAGTGTATACAAGCCTAGTCGCTCCAGTCTTTCAACATATGACAGTCCCGCCATTCCGGGAATTAACCTAGTAAACCTACGCTGCACGCCCTCAATAGCAAGAATGTCCTTCCTCAAATTTGGGGAATTGTAAATTGTAAATTGTCCCTAGTGGGTGTAGGGCAGTGTTAGTGTGCGAGGATCGCTGGTCGGCTCGGACCCGGTGGGCCGAAGGGCCTGTTTCCGCGCTGCATCTTTAAATCAATCTAAAAAGCACAGGAACAGGTCCTTCGGCCCACAATGTCTGTGCTGAACATGAGGCCAAGTTGAACTAATCTCATCTGCCTGTGTGTGATCCACATCCCTCCATTTCCCATCTATGCAAAGAAGCCCCACTATCGTATCCGCCCCCACCATCACCCCTGGCAACGCCTTCCGGGCACCCACCACCCTCTGAGTTAAAAAAACCTGCCCTGCATATCTTTCAAGGAAAACTGTTCCCAATGTTGGGGGAGTCCAGAACCAGGGGCCACACACACAGTCTAAGAATAAAGGGGAGGCCATTTAAAACTGAGGTGAGAAAAAACCTTTTCACCCAGGGAGCTGTGAATTTGTGGAATTCTCTGCCACAGAGGGCAGTGGAGGCCGATTCACTGGATGGATTTAAAAGAGAGTTAGATAGAGCTCTAGGCGCTAGTGGAATCAAGGGATATGGGGAGAAGGCAGGCACGGGTTACTGATTGTGGACGATCAGCCATGATCATATTGAATGGCGGTGCAGGCTCGAAGGGCCGAATGGCCTCCTCCTGCACCTATTTTCTATATTTCTATGTAACATTCACCATCTGACTTTAAAACTAGGCCCTGTAGTCTTTGACCTTTCCACGCTGGGGAAAGGAGTTCTGTCTTATATCTGTCTCTCATGATTTTATATATTCCTGTCAGGTTACCCCCCCGACCTCCGGCACTCCGGAGAAATTCCTCACAGCTCCTCATGGCTAATACCTTCTAAGCCAGGCAGCAGTCTGGTATCCATCTAGGAGACAGACTAGTTGACCGACATCTACTACAAACCTACTGCTATCTTGACTACACTTCTTCCCACCCTGTTTCCTGTAAAGACTCTATCCCCTGCTCCCAATTCCTCCGTCTATGCCGCATCTGCGCCCAGGATGAGGTGTTAGAGGCAGGAAACATGTTCCCAATGTTGGGGGAAGTCCAGATCCAGGGGCCACGGTTTAAGAATTAGGGGCAGGCCATTTAGAACAGAGAAGAGGAAAAACTCTTTCAGTCAGAGAGTTGCAAGTCTGTGGAATTCTCTGCCTCAGAAGGCAGTGGAGGCCGATTCTCTGAATGCTTTCAAGAGAGAGCTAGATAGAGCTCTTAAGGATTATGGATCATGGCATCAACTTGGCATCATGTTCACACTAGGGCATCAGAGATGTCCTCATTCTTTAGGAAACGGGCGTTCCCCATCGATCCATTATCGATGAGGCTCTCACTAGGGTCTTCTCTACATCCCGCAGCTCCGCTCTTGCTCCCCCTCCCCCCATTCGTAACAAGGACAGAGTCCCCCTCATCCTCATCTTCCACCCCATCAGCCATCGTATACAACAAATCATCCTCCAACATTTCCGTCACCTGCAACGGGACCCCACTACTGGCCACATCTTCCCATCCCCTCCCCTATCTGCGTTCCGCAGAGACCGCTCCCGCTGAAACTCACACTTTGGGAGTGATCCGTTGAGTTACTCCAGCATTTTGTGTCTGGCCTCTGTAAAGCTGCAAGGTGACTTCCCGACTATTGTGCTCGCTGGAATTTAGAAGACTGAGGGGGGATCTTATTGAAACATATAAAATTCTTAAGGGGTTGGACAGGCTGGATGCGGGAAGTTTGTTCCCGATGTTGGGGAAGTCCAGAACCAGGGGTCACAGCTTAAGGATAAGGGGAAGTCTTTTAGGACTTTTGAGAAAAAAAATTCTTCACACAGAGAGTGGTGAGTCTGTGGAATTCTCTGCCACAGAAGGTAGTTGAGGCCAGTTCATTGGCTATATTTAAGAGGGAGTTAGATGTGGCCCTTGTGGCTAAAGGGATCAGGGGGTATGGAGACAAGGCAGGTACAGGTTACTGAGCTGGATGATCAGCCATGATCATATTGAATGGCGGTGCAGGCTCGAAGGGCCGAATGGCCTACTCCTGCACCTATTTTCTATGTTTCTATGTTTCTATTCAGGTAACATAATTGTCCTGGTTCGAGGATTTGCTGTCTGACAGGAAATACGGAATGAACCTGAATGATCTTTTTTTGGGATTGGCAAGATGGAACGAGTGTTGTGGTTCTGGGTGGGGTGCAACATTTTGGCAATGCATTGTATGTGAATAACTTGTGTGAAAGAGCCTAGGGTGTGGGACTGGAGCGACTGGGCTTGTAAACACTGAAATTTACAAGGATGAGAGGGGATCTTATTGAAACATATAAAATTATTAAGGGGTTGGATACGTTAGAGGCAGGAAACATGTTCCCAATGTTGGGGGAGTCCAGAACCAGGGGCCACACAGTTTAAGAATAAGGGGGAGGCCATTTAGAACGGAGATGAGGAAAAACTTTTTCACTCAGAGAGTTGTAAATCTGTGGAATTCTCTGCCACAGAAGGCAGTGGAGGCCAATTCTCTGGATGCTTTCAAGAGAGAGTTAGATAGAGCTCTTAAGGATAGCGGAGTCAGGGGGTATGGGGAGAGGGCAGGAACGGGGTACTGATTGAGAATGATCAGCCATGATCATAGTGAATGGTGGTGCTGTCTAGAAGGGCCGAATGGCCTACTCCTGCACCTATTGTCTATTGTGTGGTTGCTAAACATGTCGACAACTCTGTCGGGCAGGGGTGTCAGCCAAGCCTGTCATGGCCACAGCCCTCCCAGCCCGGCACTGTGGCAGCACAGCGGTAGAGTTGCTGCCTCACAGCGCCGGAGACCCAGGTTCCATCCTGACTACGGGTGCTGTCTGTAAGGAGTTTGCACGTTCATCCCGTGACCTGCGTGGGTTTTCCCCAGGTACTCCGGTTTCCTCCCACACTCCCAAAGACGTACAGGCTTGGAGGTTGACACAAAATGCCAGAGTAACTCAGTGCGTTAGTAACTCCAGCAGGTCGGGAGAAAAGGAATAGGTGACGTTTCGGGTCTGAAGAAGGGTCTCGACCCGAGACGTCACCCATTCCTTCTCTCCAGAGATGCTGCCTGACCCGCTGAGTTACTCCGGCATTCTGTGTCCATCTTCGGTGGGCGGACGGGCCTGTTGCCGAGCTTTATCTCTCAAGTCTGAAGTCATTGACAGCATCTACATGACGCACTGCCTGAAGATGGTGGCATCTACTATCAAGGATGTGCCCACCATCCGGGCTGTGGCCTCTTCTCGCTGCTACCATCGGGCAGGAGGTACAGAGGCCTGAGGTCCCATGCCACCAGGTTCAGGGACAGATAGTTTCCCACAACTATCAAGTTCTTGACGGACGCTAATCTTAACTCGGCAATGGAACGCTAAAACACACCTCTTGTTCATTAATTGTGCTTTTGCTAGCGTCTTGTTCAGTTTAGAGATACAGCACAGAAACAGGCCCTTCGGCCCATCAAGTCCGTGCCGACCAGCGATCCCCGCACACTAACACTATCCTACACACACTAGGGACAATTTGCATTTATACCAAGCAAATTAACCTATAGACCTGCACGTCTTTGGTATGTTGTGGGAATCCAAAGATTTCGGAGAAAACCCACGCAGGTCACGGGGAGAACATACAAACTCCGTACAGGCAGCACCGTTATTCGGGATCGGACCCGGGTCTCTGGCGCTGCAAGCGCTGTAAGGCGGCAACTCTACCACCGCGCCACCGTGACCGGCCATCTTGTTTCTTGAACAGTGTGTTTCTTTTCACTGTTTATTTGAAGGCCTAGTTAGAGTGGATGTGGAGAGGATGTTTCCACTAGTGGGAGAGTCTAGGACCAGAGGGCACAGCCTCAGAATTAAAGGACGTTCCTTTAGGAAGGAGATGAGGAGAAGTTTCTATGGTCAGAGGGTGGTGAATCTGTGGGATTCATTGCCACAGACGGCTGTGGAGGCCAAGTCAATAGATAATGGTTTATAAGGCAGAGATCGATAGATTATTGATTAGTACGGGTATCAGGGGTTATGGGGAGAAGGCAGGAGAATGGGGTTGAGAGAGAGAGATAGACCAGCCATGATTGAATGGTGGAGTAGACTTGATGGGCCGAATGGCCTCATTTTGCTCCTTTCACTTTTGAACATGAAGTTACAGGTTATAGTGTGATGAGTAATTCATATACGATTTATATTTCTAAATGCTGTTTGAGTCTATGTACTTGTGATGTTACTGCAAATAAGGTTTGCATTGTAACTGCCTGCACCTTACTGTAAATGTACATCTGACAATAAACGCAGTTTGTGTAGGAAGGAACTGCCGATGCTGGTTTAAATTGAAGAAAGACACAAACTGCTGGAGTAACTCAACAGAGTTGAGTAAGGTTGCCAACATCCTCACTCCCAAATACGGGACAAGGTGATGTCACCGCCCCGCGCCCCACGTGACCTCACCCAGCCAGCGGCCACGTGCTCCCGCTCCACCAATGGCCGCCGCCATTGGTGGAGCGGGAGCACGTGGCCGCTGGCTGGGTGAGGTCACGTGGGGCGCGGGGCGGTGACGTCACCCTTTGTCCCTTATTTGGGAGCGAGGAAGTTGGCAACCTTACTAATACGGGACAACGGCGGTCCCGTACGGGACAAACTAATTTAGCCCGAAATACGTGATGTCCCGGCTAATATGAGACAGTTGGCAACCCTAGGATCAGGCAGCATCTCTGGAGAAAAGGAATAGGTGGCGTTTCGGGTCGAGACTCTTCTTCAGACTCAGGGCAGCACGGTGGCGCAGCGGTAGAGTTGCTGCCTCACAGCGCCGGAGACCCGGGTTCGACCCCGACTACGGGTGCTGTCTGTACGGAGTTTGTACGTTCTCCCCGTGACCTGCGTGGGTTCTCTCCGAGATCTTTGGTTTCCTCCCACGCTCCAAAGACGTGCAGGTTTGTAGGTTGATTGGCTTGGTATAATTGTAAGTTGGCTCTAGTGTGTGTAGGATAGTGTTAGTGTGCGGGGATCGCTGGTCGACACGGACTCGGTGGGCTGAAGGGCCTGTTTCCACGCTGTATCTCTAAACTAAACTAAACTAAACTAAAACTCAACATGTCCTGACACGACTTAAGACGATGCAGGGATATCGTAGAGAGAGATAAATTCATTCAATGAAAAGGCCATTGGACAATTAGGATGGATGATAATTTCACAGGAAATATTTAAAAGAAGACGGTAAGAGGTTATAGTGAGCTCAGAGCTGCCCGGAAACTTGTGAGACCTAATACCTGACTCACAAAAGATTACGATGCAGTCACGGGTGATTAGGAAAGTGAACAGGTTTATTTTATTTACTGCTGGGAAGATTGGAAACAAAGGTGAGGAGTTATGTTTCATTTGCACAAGGCATTGACGAGACTACATTCATGAAACTGCGAATAGTTTTGGTTTCCTTGTGCATAGAAGAATGTAAACACCTTTGACACAGCTAAGAAATGGATTACCAACCTTCACTGTTGCAGATACTGCTTTCAAGAGAGAGTTAGATAGAGCTCTTAATGCTAGCGGAGTCAGGGGGCATGCTGAGAAGGCAGGAACGGGGTACCGATTGAGAATGATCAGCCATGATTACGGTGATTGGCGGTGCTGGCTTGAAGGGTCGAATGGCCTCCTCCTGCACCTATTGTCTTTTTAGATTCTTTAGATTTAGAGATACAGCGCGGAAACAGGCCCTTCGGCCCACCGAGTCCGCGCCGCCCAGCAATCCCCGCACATTAACACTATCCTATACACACTAAGGACAATTTTTACATTTTACCCAGTCAATTAACCTACATACCTGTACGCCTTTGGAGTGTGGGAGGAAACCGAAGATCTCGGAGTAAACCCAAGCAGGTCACGGGGGGAACGTACAAACTCCGTCCAGACGGCGCCCGTAGTCAGGATCGAACCTGAGTCTCCAGGTCTGCATTCACTGTAAGGCGGCAACTCTACCGCTGCGCCACCGTGCCGCCCAATTGTCTATTGAACCAGAAGATTGCCACACAATGCTGGAGTAACTCAGCGGGTCAGGCAGGAATTGGATGTGGATGTTCCCACTAGTGGGAGAGTTTAGTTTAGTTGAGTTTAGTTTAGTTTAGTTTAGTTTAGAGACACAGCGCGGTACACCGCCGAGTCCGCGCCGACCAGCGATCCCCGCACACTAACACTATCCTACACACACTAGGAACAATTTTTACAACTACTAAGCCAATTAACCTACATACCTGCATGCCTTTGGAGTGTGGGAGGAAACCGAAGATCTCAAAGAAAACCCACGCAGGTCACGGGGAGAACGTACAAACTCCGTACAGACGGCGCCCGTAGTCGGGATGGAACCCGGGTCTCCGGCGCTGCATTCGCTGTAAGGCAGCAACTCTACCGCTGCGCCACCGTGACCGCCCTTAGAGAGTCTAGCACTAGAGGTCATAGCCTCAGAATTCAAGGACGTTCTTTTAGGAAGGAGATGGGGAGAAATTTATTTAGCCAGAGGGTGGTGAATCTGTGGAATTCTTTGCCACAGAAGGCTGCAGAGGCCAAGTCAGTGGATATTTTTCAGGAATAGGAATAGGAATACTTTATTGTCACACGTGACGAGGCACATTGAAATTCATTATGACCTTATGAATAGGAAATTTAAACGGCACGGTGGCGCAGCGGTAGAATTGCCGCCTTACAGCGAATGCAGCGCCGGAGACCCGGGTTCCATCCCGACTACGGGTGCTGTCTGTACGGAGTTTGTACGTTCTCCCCGTGACCTGCGTGAGTTTTCTCCGAGATCTTCGGTTTCCTCCCACACTCCAAATGCGTGCAGGTTTGTAGGTTAATTGGCTGGGTATAAACGTAAAAATCGTCCCTAGTGTGTGTGGGATAGTGTTAGTGTGCGGGGATCGCTGGGTGGCGCGGACCCGGTGGGCCGAAGGGCCTGTTTCCGCGCTGTATCTCTAAACTAAACACTCAATGTATACAAATGGCGGCCACCTACAGCGCTGACAAAGTTACAAAGCACGCCTGCTCCCCCTTTTGTCCCCCCCCCGCCCCCTCCACCCACATCAGTCCCAGCATGTGGTTCCCTCTTGTCCTTTGTTCCCTCCGCCCCATTGTCCATTGTCCTCCCTCACGGTGGTGCTTGGTCACTTGAAGTTAGAGAAATCAAGAGTCATACAACTGGGGTGCAAGCGGGCCAAGCGAAATATACCGATCAGCCAAAACATCATGCCCACCCGCCTAATATGCTGTTGGTCCTCCGTGTGCAGCCCCATACGCAGCAGGGTGCGATGCACTGTGTATTGTGACACATTCCTCCCGTGACCACCATTAACATTTTCTGTGACTTGTGCCACAGTCGACCTTCTGTCGGTTCGGACCAGACAGGATAGCCTTCGTTGCCCTCGCACATCGATGAGCCTTGGGCGCCCAACACCCTGCCTGTCGCCAGTTTGTGGTTTGTCCCTCCTCGGACCACTGTCGGTCGGTACTCACCACTGCTGATCGGGAGCACCCCACAAGCCTTGCCATTTCCGAGATGCTCTGACCCAGTCGTCTGGCCATAACAGTTAAGTCATAGTAAGTCAATAGGAGCAGAATTAGGCTATCGGCCCATCGCTGTTTGGGCCGCATATTCATCACTGTTGATGGTGGACACAAAATGCTCAGCGGGTCAGGCCGCATCTCGGGAGAGAAGGAATGGGTGACGTTTCGGGCACCAAATAGCAAAAGGCCTGGATAGAGTGGATGTGGAGAAGATTTCTCCACCAGTGGGAAAGTTTCAAACCAGTAGGTACGGCTTCAGAATACAGGGACATTCCTTAAGGAGGAGTTTCTTCAGTCAGAGGGTGGTGAATCTGTGGAATTCTTTGCCACAGACGGCTGTGGAGGCCAAGTCAGTGGATATTTTTAAGGCAGAGATGGATAGATTCTTGATCAGTTCGGGTGTCAGGGGTTATGGGGAGAAGGCAGGAGAATGGGGTTAGGAGGGAGAGATAGATCAGCCGTGATTGAATGGCGGAGTAGAGTCGATGGGCCGAATGGCCTACTTTTGCTCCTATGACCTAGTTCCTTCGCCTCACCTTGGCGGCACGGTGGCGCAGCGGTAGAGTTGCCGCCTTACAGCGAATGCAGCGCCGGAGACTCAGGTTCGATCCCGACTACGGGCGCCGTCTGTACGGAGTTTGTACGTTCTCCCCGTGACCCGCGTGGGTTTTCTCCGAGATCTTCGGTTTCCTCCCACACTCCAAAGACGTGCAGGTTTGTAGGTTAATTGGCTGGGCAAATGTAAAAAATTGCCCCTAGTGTGTGTAAGACAGTGTTAGTGTGCGGGGATCGCTGGGCGGCGCGGACCCGGTGGGCCGAAGGGCCTGTTTCCGCGCTGTATCTCTAAATCTAAATCTAAAAATCTAGTGTAGGAGGAAACCGGAGCACCCTAAGAAAGCCCACGCAGTCACGGGGAGAACGTACCACGTGCAGGGCACAAACATTCTCTTCATTGACAACAGCGATGTAGAACGAGGAGAATCACCAGATTCTCAGTGCTGGCTACTTGCTGTGTGCTTCTCCCCAAATGGCTTTCTATCCTTAGTTTGGTTTAGTTTAGAGATACAGCCCTTCAGCCCACCGTGTCCGCGCCGACCAGCGATCCCCGCACACTAACACTATCCTACACACACTAGGGACAATTTACACAAACACCAGGCCAATCAACCTACAAACCTGCACGTCTTTGGAGAGTGGGAGGAAACCGAAGATCTCGGAGAAAACCCACGCAGGTCACGGGGAGAGCGTACAAACTCCGTACAGACGGCGCCCGTGGTCGGGATCGAACCCGGGTCTCTGGCGCTGCATTCACTGTAAGGCAGCAACTCTACCGCTGCGCCACCGTGCCGCCCTATCTCGAATTGCTTCTGCATCTCCTTCTGCAGCCAACATGTTCCCTGTGTCGGAGGGAACTGCAGATGATGGTTTCAACCCAGGATAGACCCAAAAAGCTGGAGTGACTGAGCGGGTCAGGCAGCATCTCTGGAGAGAAGGAATGGGTGACGTTTCAGGTCTGAAGAAGGGTCTCGACCTGAGACATCACCTAGTCCTTTTCTCCAGAGATGCTGCCCGACCCACTGAGTCACTCCAGCTTACTGTGTCTATCTTGGCTAACATGTTCCCTGCTATCTTTTGGATCAGGCACCTCCAACTCTGCAACACTTGCCTGCATCGAACTCCAGCCGCAAGCACTTAGATGTCTGGCTTGTTCGTACCAGTGATTCATTGCTGGAACCGTACCAAGGGCGAACAGCAAGTGTAAGTGTGTGGCTCACTGCACACAGCAGGGAAGATTCAGAAACCTGTTGACAAAAATGTATGAGATCAAAGATTTTATACATGGAGGCAGAGAGTACAAGATCGAAGAGGTCACGGTCAGCCCGTACAGGAAGGAGCTGCAGATACTGGTTTGCACAAAACAACACCAAACATTGAAGCAACTCTACGAGTCAGGCAATAGACAATGGACAATAGGTGCAGGAGGAGGCCATTCGGCCCTTCGAGCCAGCACCGCCATTCAATGTGATCATGGCTGATCATTCTCAATCTGTACCCCGTTCCTGCCTTCTCCCCATACCCTCTGACTCCGCTATCCTTAAGGACTCTATCTAGCTCTCTCTTGAATGCATTCAGAGAATTGGCCTCCACTGCCTTCTGGGGCAGAGAATTCCACCAGCATCTCTGGAGAATACTCAGGGCGGTCACGGTGGCGCAGCGGTAGAGTTGCCGCCTTACAGCGAATGCAGCGCCTGAGACCCGGGTTCAATCCCGATTATTGGCGCTGTCTGTACAGAGTTTGTACGTTCTCCCCGTGACCTGCGTGGGTTTTCTCCGAGATCTTCGGTTTCCTCCCACACTCCAAGGACGTGCAGGTCTGTAGGTTAATTGGCTTGGTAAATGTAAAAATTGTCCCTAGTGTGTGTAGGATAGTGTTAATGTGCGGGGATCGCTGGGCGGCACGACCCGGTGGGCCGAAGGGCCTGTTTCCGTGCTGACTTTAGTTTAGTTTAGTTTAGTTTGGAGATACAGAGTAGATACAAGCCCTTCGGCCCACCGAGTCTATCCCGACCAGCGATCCCCGCATACTAACACTATCCCACACTAACACTAGGGACAATTTTACAATTTTACCGAAGCCAATTAACCTACACACCTGCACGTCTTTGGAGTGTGGGAGGAAACCGGAGCACCCGGAGAAAACCCACGCAGGTCACGGGGAGAACGTACAAACTCCGTACAGGCAGCACCCGTAGTCGGGATGGAACCCGGGTCTCCGGCGCTGTGAGGCAGCAACTCTAACGCTGCGCCACTGTGCCGTCCCTCCACCCCCCCCCCCCCTCCCACCTTTTGTACCTTTGTCTAAATTGTCTTTGTGATTCATGCTCCTTGAGGTTTTTCTAGGATTTGCCATTGTGTTTCTACAGAAGCAAACCCCTCCCTTGGCCCCACCATCCACACACACACACTCTTGCTGTGGAAGTTGTTGACTTTGTGTCAGTTGCATTAAAAAAAACCTTTTGTGACTTGAAAGGTCGCCGTTCTGTGAATTACAGGCCTGATTTTTTTAAACATCAACGTAAACTTCATTCAGAATAAAGAATATCTCCACCCCTTTCCGCTTTCCGCAGAGACCGTTCCTTCCGCAACTCCCTGGTCAACTCGTCCCTCCCCACCCAAACCACCCCCTCCCCAGGTACCTTCCCCTGTGATCGGTCACGGTGGCGCAGCAGTAGAGTTGCTGCCTCACAGCGCCAGAGACCCGGGTTCAATCCCGACTACGGGCGCCGTCTGTAAGGAGTTTGTACGTTCTCCCCGTGACCTGCGTGGGTTTTCTCCGAGATCTTCGGTTTCCTCCCACACTCCCAAAGACGTGCGGGTTTGTAGTTTAATCGGCTTGTGGTGTGTGTGGAAATTGTCCCTAGTGCCATGTCAAGTCAAGTTTATTTGTCACGTACACACGCAAGATGTGCAGTGAAATGAAAGGTCATCCACAGTCCAGCAATAGAGCAATAAAAATAAACAATTTCACACACAACCACAACCCACACAAAACAACATCAAAAAAGAAACATCCATCACAGTGAGTCTCCTCCAGTCACCTCCTCACTGTGATGGAAGGCCAGAATGTCTTTCCTCTTCCCCTGCCGTCTTCTCCCGCGGTCAGGCTGTTGGAGTTGCCACGTTCCAGGCCGCGCCGGACGGTGAAAGGTCCGCGTGGGTTTTCTCCGAGATCTTCGGTTTCCTTCCGCACTCCAAAGACGTCCGGGTTTGTCGGTTAATTGGCTTGGTAAAATTGCGAATTGTCCTTAGTGTGTGTAGGATAGTGTTAATGTGCGGGGATCGCCGGTCAGTGCGGACTCGGTGGGCCGAAGGGCCTGTTTCCGCGCCGTATCTCGAAGGTAGAGCACCTCATATTTCACTTGGGCAGCTTACACCCCAGCGGTATGGACATTGACTTCTCTAACTTCAAGTAAATGATGGAGTATCGCCCGATGAGGCCTTACTGATGGATTGACACATGGTGGCGTGTTATTCAAGGTTTGGCACGCTGTGAGGTAGCACTGATGGAGTGACAATGTGCGTTGGGACTGATGGAGTGAAGCCCTATACAGAGGTACGGTTGGAGAGGTACACTGTGGGGAACTACTAGTAGAGAGACACACTATGGGGTAGGCCTGATTCAGGGGAGACACTGTGGAATAGTCGAGACACAATGTGGAGAGAAATATTCTGGAGTTGCACTGATGGAGAGACACACATAAATACATGTCGAAACCCATAACATTATAAAAGGACTGGACAAGCTGGATGCAGGAAAAATATTCCCAATGTTGGGGGAGTCCAGAACCAGGGGCCACACACACAGTCCAAGAATAAAGGGGAGGCCATTTAAAACTGAGACGGTAAAAAAAAACTTTTTTATCCAGAGAGTTGTGAATTTGTGGAATTCTCTGCCACAGAGGGCAGTGGAGGCCAATTCACTGGATTAATTTAAAAGAGAGTTAGATAGAGCTCTAGGGGCTAGCGGAATCAAGGGGTATGGGGAGAAGGCAGGCACGGGTTACTGATTGTGGATGATCAGCCACGATCACAATGAATGGCGGTGCTGGCTCGAAGGGCCTATTTTCTATGTTTTCTGCACCTATTTTCTATGTTTCTATGTTACGTTCTCTCTCCGTCTCCTTCCCCCACCCAAGTTGTCTCTCCAACAGCCCTCCTCTCTCTCCGACGCCCTCCCTCCCTCACTCTCGACGCCAAAACAGTACTGACCCAGAGGGTAGTGAATCTGTGGGATCTCGTGGAGAGTTGTGAACCTGTGGAATTCCCTGCCACAGAAGGCAGTGGAGGCCAATTCACTGGACGTTTTCAAGAGAGAGTTAGATAGAGCTCTCAGGGCTAACGGAATCAAGGGATATGGGGAAAAAGCAGGAACGGGGTACTGATTTTGGATGATCGGCAATGATTACATTAAATGGCGGTGCTGGCTTGAAGGGCCGAATGGCCGACTGCTGAACTTATTTTTTTCTCTGTTCCGAGTTCCCCGGTTCCCCAGTCCCCGTACGAGATGCTGCCTGATCCGAAGAGTTACTCCAGCATTTTGTGTCTACCATCAACAGTGATGAACATGCAGCCCAAACAGCGATGGGCCGAATGGCCTAATTCTGCTCCTACAATCAAGCTACATCACTCTGAAGTGAGTAAACTAAAAAGAATTGATGATTGTGAATTCAACACCAGTATCTACCTCTCTTCCCACTTTGATTTAAGTGTGGACACAAGATAATCGATAAAAACATAATTAAGTATGAGGGTTGCCAACTTCCTCACTCCCAAATATGGGACAACGTGACGTCACCGCCCCGCGCCCCACGTGACCTCACCCAGCCAGCGGCCACGTGCTCCCGCTCCACCAATGGCTGCCGCCATTGGTGGAGCGGGAGCACGTGGCCGCTGGCTGGGTGAGGTCACGTGGGGCGCGGGGCGGTGATGTCACCCTTTGTCCCTTATCTGGGAGTGAGGAAGTTGGCAACCCTACTAATACGGGAACAAGGGCGGTCCCGTGCGCGACAAACTAATTTAGCCCAAAATTCGGGAATATCCCAGCTAATAGGGGACAGTTGGCAACCCTAGTTCCACATCCCAAATCGTGTCAGCTTTACCTACTGGAGTGAAGCTATTCATAGTCATAGAGTCATGGACTCATAGAGGCTTACAGCGCAGAAACAGGCCCCTTCGGCCCAACTTTGCCCACGCCGCCCAACATGCCCCATCTACACTAGTCCCACCTGCCTGCGTTTGGCCCACATCCCTCTAAACCTGTCCTATCCATGTACCTGTCCAAATGCTTTTTGAACGTCGGGATAGTCCCTGCCTCGACTACCTGCTCTGGCAGCTCGTTCCATACACCCACCACCCCTTGCGTGGCGATAAGTTATCCCTCAGATTCCTATTCAATGTGCAGGAATGTCAGGGACTGTTCAAACTTAGCACGGTGGCGCAGCGGTAGAGTTGCTGCCTCACAGTGACCTCACCCAGCCAGCGGCCGCCATTGGTGGAGGGGGAGCACGTGGCCGCTGGCTGGGTGAGGTCACGTGGGGCGGTGACGTCACCCTTTGTCCCTTATTTGGGAGTGAGGAAGTTGGCAACCCTACTAATTCGGGGACAAGGGCGGTCCCGTACGGGACAAACCGATTTAGCCCAAAATATACGGGATGTCCCGGCTAAGACGGGACAGTTGGCAGCTCAACAGAATGGTATGTTAGCATTCATAGCAAGAGTATTTGAGTATAGGAGCAGGGAGGTTCTGCTGCAGTTGTACAGGGCCTTGGTGAGACCGCACCTGGAGTATTGTGTACAGTTTTGGTCTCCTAATCTGAGGAAAGACATTCTAGCCTTAGAGGGAGTACAGAGAAGGTTCACCAGATTGATCCCTGGGATGGCAGGACTTTCATATGAAGAAAGACTGGATAGACTAGGCTTGTACTCGCTGGAATTTAGAAGACTGAGGGGGGAACTTATTGAAACATATAAAATTCTTAAGGGGTTGGAGAGGCTAGATGCGGGAAGATTGTTCCCAATGTTGGGGAAGTCCAGAACAAGGGGTCACAGCTTAAGGATAAGGGGGAAGTCTTTTAAGACCGAGATGAGAAAACATTTCTTCACACAGAGTGGTGAATCTGTGGAATTCTCTGCCACAGAAGGTAGTTGAGGCCAGTTCATTGGCTATATTTAAGAGGGAGTTAGATGTGGCCCTTGTGGCTAAAGGGATCAGGGGGTATGGAGAGAAGGCAGGTACAGGTTACTGAGCTGGATGATCAGCCATGATCATATTGAATGGCGGTGCGTACAGGCTCGAAGGGCCGAATGGCCTACTCCTGCACCTATTTTCTATGTTTCTATGTTTCTAACATGGAGCTACGGTCTGTTACCGGGAATTACATTGAGCCCCTATCTCCCATCAGCAGGGCTGTGTACATCCGTCCAACAGAAGATAACCAGAGGAATCCATCCAAGAGAATATTTATAGAATATTTATAATGATGGCTGAACTGCTCGTACAGGAACCCACAGAGACAGATATCCATTATCTAAACCGAGCGGACATGATCAACAACTCTCCAAATGCAGGAAGGAACTTAAACAGGAGATGGACACAAAAAGCTGGAGCAACTCAGCGGGACAGGCGACATCTCTGGAGAGAAGGAATGGGTGACGTTTTCCTCTCTCTCTAACCCTCCCCCATCCCAGTTCTCCGACTATTTTATTGTTCTCCTGGTTAAATATAACTGATTGTATGCATCGTTGTCAACTTCTTATAGAAAACGGATTAAATTGTAAAAGGACTGGACAAGCTAGACGCAGGAAAAATTGTTCCCAATGTTGGGGGAGTCCAGAACCAGGGGCCACACACACACAGTCTAAGAATAAAGGGGAGGCCATTTAAAACTGAGGTGAGAAGGACCTTTTTCACCCAGAGAGTTGTGAATTTGTGGAATTCTCTGCCACAGAGGGCAGTGGAGGCCAATTCACTGGATAAATTTAAGAGAGAGTTAGATAGAACTCTAGGGGCTAGTGGAATCAAGGGATATGGGGAGAAGGCAGGCACGGGTTACTGATTGTGGATGATCAGCCATGATCACAATGAATGGCGGTGCTGGCTCGAAGGGCTGAATGGCCTCCTCCTGCACCTGTTGTCTTTGTTTCTATATTTCCCTTCAGTTAACAATGAACCATTCTACATTTCCTTGAGCATCGTCCCCTTTGATCTGTGTTTTCACACCTTACCCTTCCATATCTCTGTGTCTTCCTCTCCTCTGACTCTCAGTCCGAAGAAGGGTCTCGACCGGAAACACCACCCATTCCTTCTCTCCAGAGGTGCTGCCTGACCCGCTGAGTTACTCCAGCTTTTTGTGCCAAACAGTCTTTCCAGGTGAGGCAGAGGTTCACCTGCACCTCCTCCAACCTCATCTACTGTATCCGCTGCTCCAGATGTCAACTTCTCTACATTGGCGAGACCAAGCACAGGCTCGGCGATCGTCTCACTAAATACCTTCGCTCAGTCCGCCTTAACCAAACTGATCTCCCGGTGGCTCAGCACTTCAACTCCCCCTCCCACTCCCAGTCTGACCTTTCTGTCATGGGCCTCCTCCATTGTCAGAGTGAGGCCCAGCGCAAATTGGAGGAACAGCACCTCATATTTCGCTTGGGTAGTTTACACCCCAGCGGTATGAACATTGATTTCTCCAACTTCAGATAGTTCCTCTGTCCCTCTCTTTCCTCTCCCCCTTCCCAGTTCTCCCACCAGTCTTCCTGTCTCCGACTACATCCTATCTTTGTCCCGCCCCCCTGACATCAGTCTGAAGAAGGGTCTCGACCCGAAACGTCACCCATTCCTTCTCTCCCGAGATGCTGCCTGACCCGCTGAGTTACTCCAGCTTTTTGTGTCAGCCTTTGGTTTCCAGGGTCGGATGTCGATGATAAGGAGCTAATTCGGTGTCGAACTCCACCACATGCAATCAAGGGGAGGTTTGTGGTTGTGGTTGTGTTTGTGGCTGTCACTGTGTTCCTGGAACTGCACAGTCATGCGGCATGGTGACTGGGGAGGGCGGGCCTGAGCATCAGGTAAAGTGTCTCCACCTCAGGCATGTGCAGAGGCTACTTACACGCCCCAGGTCCCTTTAAGTCAATGAACAGGAGGAATTGGTCAATCACGGTGGCGCGGCGGTAGAGTTGCTGCCTCACAGCGCCAGAGACCCGGGTTCGATCCTGACCACGGGTGCTGTCTGCACGGAGTTTGCACGTTCTCCCCGTGACCTGCGTGGGTTTACTCCAGGTGCTCCAGCTTCCTCCCGCACTCCAAAGACGTGCAGGTTTGTAGGTTAATTCACTTCAATACGTTGTAAAATTGTCCCTAGTGTGTGTCGGGCAGTGTACCATTTATCGCTGGTCGGTCCGAACTCGATGGGCCGAAGGGCCTGTTTCCGCGCTGTATCTCTGAAGCCTCACCTTAGTTTATCAGTTCTCATGAAGGGTCTTGGTCTTGAAAGATTAAATCCCTTCCTTTCTCTGTAGATGCTGAGTGTTTCCAGAATCTGCCATTTTAAATTTTGGTCACCTTGTGAGATTTGGTGACAGGTTTTGTTTGATTTATGCGCCCGTGAATTGCCTTGGGAAATGTAATCTGTCAAAGAGCCCAATTATTTTCCCTAGTTTCAAATTTCAGTTGGGAAATTCTTTTAGTCCAGTCTAGTTTATTGTCACGTGTACCGAGGTACAGTGAAAAGCTTTTGTTGCGTGCTAACCACTCAGCGGAAAGACAATACATGATTATAATCGAGCCGTCCACAATGTACAGATACATGATAAAGGGAATAACTTTTAGTGAAAGATAAAGTCCGATCAAGGATAGTCCGAGGGTCACCAATGAGGTAGATAGTAGTTCAGCACTGCTCTCTGGTTGTGGTAGGATGGTTCAGTTGCCTGATAACAGCCGGGAAGAAACTGTCCCTGAATCTGGAGATGTGGGACAGGGGCCGAAGACACTTCTGGCACAATGCCAGGGCAGATACAGGTGCTCCTCAACTTGCGATGGGGTTACCTTCCGATAAACCCATTGTAAACCGAGCCATGCCAGCGTTTGCACCATCGTAAAGTCGAAATATTGTAAGTCGACACTTCGTAATTCGGGGAGCATCTGTACTGGTTTCGGTGTGGTTTTGTCACGTGTACTGGGTGTCCAAGCTGGGAGGTTTTGTTGGAGTGGCCATGATGTAGAACTGGCCACGCTCTCATCTCACCCCTGCCATCGGGAAGAAGGAACAGGAGCCTGAAACCTGTAACGTCCAGGTTCAGGAACAGCTTCTACCCCACAGACATCAATCAGCCTATTAAATACTACAACCTCCAAATAAGCTCTGAACTACATAGACTTGGGGGCATTGATTGGCTTTGTTTTTTTGCACTATTATTGTTGGTTTGTGTGTGTGTGTGTGTGTGTGTGTGTGTGTGTGTGTGTGTGTGTGTGTGTGTGTGTGTGTGTGTGTATATATATATATATATGTCAGGGCAAGCGCTCAGTAGGAGGACAGAAGAAACGGTTTAAGGATTGCCTCAAAGTGTCCCTCACAGACTTGGACATCAACCTCAGCACTTGGGAGTCTCTTGCTCTGGACCATCCAACCTGGCGTAGCAAGCTCACCACAGGAGCCCGTGCAGCAGAGAACAGACGCACTGCAGAGGCCCAGAGGAAACGCACCGCGCACAAGACCCGGGCTACCTCCACTTCCACTGCAGTACCCATCCACTTGTGTCCTACGTGTGGGCGTGCCTTCCGGGCCCGGATTGGCCTCACCAGTCACTTCCGGACCCACAGTCACCAATCCTCCAACTGAAAGTGAAGTCATGGTCATCTTCCAACCCGAAGGACCAACAACAACAAGTATGTTCACATATTCTGTTGCGCTGCTGCAAGTAAGAATCTCATTGTTCCACTAGTGTCAGTAAAACACTCTTGACTTGACTCTTGAGTACGTTTTACAGGAATCTGAAACGGGATTAAACCCCACACTGACTCGGCAAGGCCAGCAGCATAATCAAGGATCATTCTCACCCTGGTCACTCCCTCTTCTCCCCTCTCCCATCAGGCAAGAGGTACAGAACGGCAACCATCGATGGCCCCTTCACACTAGTTCCATGTAATCCCGCTCTCTCATCCATTCCTTACACATTCGGGGCTATTTACAGAGGGTCAATTAACCCACAATCCTGGACAGACACAAAATGCTGGAGTAACTCAGCGGGACAGACAGCATCTCTGGAGGGAAGCAATGGGTGACATTTCGGGTCGAGACCCTGCTTTAGTCTGGCAGTTCCTCCCTCCACATACATGATTACAATCAAGCCTTCCACAGCGCACAGATGCAGGATACAGGGAATAACGTTTAGTGCAAGGTAAAGTCCAGTAAAGTGCGATTAATCATATTTCAAAGGACTCCAATGAGGTAGATAGTAGTTCAGCACTGCTCTCTGGTTGTGGTAGGATGGTTCAGTTGCCTGATAACAGCTGGGAAGAAACTGTCCCTGAATCTGGAGGTGTGCGTTTTCACACTTCTGTACCTCTTGCCCGATGGGAGAGGGGAGAAGAGGGAGTGGCCGGGGTGAGACTGGTCCTTGATTGTGCTGCTGGCCTTGCCGAGGCAGCGTGAGGTGTAGATGGAGTCGGTGGAAGGGAGGTGTTCCTAAACTGTACTTTGATCTTGCTTTGATCTGTTAGCAACATAAGGAAACACGCCTTCAGCCTACCAAATCCAGCGTATATTTACACTAATCCCAGAGTAATCACTTGAATGAATGAATGAATGAATAAGTTTATTGGCCAAGTATATGCATATACAAGGAATGTGCCTTGGTGCTCCGCCCACAAATGACAACACAACCATACAGTTAACAATTAAGAATAACCCAGAGTTGGGGAATCGAGGACCAGAGGACATAGGTTCAAGGTGAAGGGGAAAAGATTTAATAGGAATCAGAGGGTAACTTTTTCACACAGAGGGTGGTGGGTGTATGGAACAAGCTGCCAGAGGAGGTAGTTGAGGCTGGGACTATCCCATCGTTTAAGAAACAGTTGGACAGATACATGGATAGGACAGGTTTGGAGGGATATGGACCAAGCGCAGGCAGGTGGGACTAGTGTAACTGGGACATGTTAGCCAGTGTGGGCGAGTTGGGCCGAAGGGCCTGTTTCCACGCTGTGTCACTCTATGACTCCATATGGGAGGAAACAGAAGATCTCGGAGAAAACCCACACAGGTCACGGGGAGAACGTACAAACTCCGTACAGACAGCGCCCGTAGTCAGGATCGAACCTGGGTCCCTGGCGCTGTGAGGCAGCAACTCTACCGCTGCGCCACCTGTGTGAACAGGTGATCACTGATCAGTGTGGGCGGGAGAGCCTGTTTCCTCAGTTGGACAGGTACATGGATAGGACATGGAGGGATATGGGCCAAGCGCAGGCATGTGGGACTAGTGTAGATGGGACATTGTTGGCCGGTGTGGGTAAGTTGGGCCGAAGGGCCTGTTTCCAGACTGTATCACTCTATGACTCTAATCCTTATCAGAATCAAAATCAGAATAGCCTTTATTGTCATCTAAAATAACAAGTCTTTTGGACGAGATTCAATTACCCACAGTCCAACAATAAGAGCAATAAAATAAGCAATAACACACACAATCATAAACCACCACAAACCAACATCAAACAAAAAGAAACATCCAACCCAGTGAGTCTCCTCCAGTCCCCTCCTCTCTGTGATGAAGGCCAGAATGTCTTTTCTCTTCCCCTGCCGTCTTCTCCTGCGGTCAGGCTGTTGAAGTTGCCACGTTCCAGGCCGCGCCGGACGGTGAAAAGGAATGGGTGACGTTTCGGGTCGCCGAAGGGCCTGTTTCCACGCTGTATCTCCAACCTAAACTAAACTAAAAGTATGAAGACAGTCAGAACCTTGGTCCCAGGATGGAAATGTCAAAGACTAAAGGGTTTAGCTGCGAGATTAAAGGAGTTGTGTGGGACAATATTTTTTAACAGAGGGTGGTGGGTGTCTGGAACACGCTGCTAGGGGTGGTGGTAGAGGCAGTTAGGATAGTGGTATTTAAGAGGCTTTTAGATAGGCAGACACAAAATGCTGGAGTAACTCAACGGGTCGGGCAGCATCTCTGGAGAGAAGGAATGGGTGACGTTTTGGGGTCGAGACATTCCTTCAGAGTGTTAGCCCTAAGAGCCAAATCTAGACTGTTCAGTCTGAAGAAGGGTCTCGACCCGAAACGTCACCCATTCCTTCTCTCCAGAGATGCTGCCTGACCCGCTGAGTTACTCCAGCATTTTGTGTCTACCTTCGATTTTTACCAGCATCTGCAGTTTTTTTCCTACACTTTTAGATAGGCGCATGGATATGGAGAAATGGAGGGATGTGGGTAATATGGAGGTAGATGAGGTTAATTTAACTCGGCGTTATGTCCGGAATGGACACTGTGGGCCGAATGGCCTGTTCCTCTGCTGTACTGTTCTATCACCCCCTCTCTACACTAATTCTACATTGATCCCATTTCACACACTAGGGGCAATTTACAACGGGCAATCAATAGACAATAGACAATAGGTGCAGGAGGAGAGTTGCTGCCTTGCAGCGCCGGAGACCCGGGTTCAATCCCAACTACGGGTGCTGTCTGTACGGAGTTTGTACGTTCTCCCCGTGACCTGCGTGGGTTTTCTCCGAGATCTTCGGTTTCCTCCCACACTCCAAAGACGTGCAGGTTTGTAGGTTAATTGGCTTGGTGTATGAATAGACAATAGACAATAGACAATAGGTGCAGGAGTAGGCCATTCGGCCTTTCGAGCCAGCACCGCCATTCAATGTGATCATGGCTGATCATTCTCAATCAGTACCCCGTTCCTGCCCTCTCCCCATACCCCCTGACTCCGCTATCATTAAGAGCTCTATCCAGCTCTCTCTTGAAAGCATCCAGCGAATTGGCCTCCACTGCCTTCTGAGGCAGAGAGTTCCACAGATTTACAACTCTCTGAGTGAAAAAGGTTTTCCTCGTCTCCGTTCTAAATGGCCTACCCCTTATTCTTAAACTGTATTCTTAAATGGGTCGACTGGGCTTGTATTCACTGGAATTTTGAATGACGAGAGGGGATCTTATAGAAACGTTTACAATTCCTCAAGGATTGGGCAGGCTAGATGCAGGAAAAATGTTCCCCAATGTTGGGGGGAGTCCAGAACCAGGGGTTACACACAGTTTAAAAATAAGGGGTAGGCCATTTTGGACTGAGATGAGGAAAAACCTTTTTCACCTGGAGAGTTGTGAATCTGTGGAATTCTCTGCCTCAGAAGGCAGTAGAGGCCAATTCTCTGAATGCATTCAAGAGAGAGCTAGATAGAGCTCTTAAGGATAGCGGAGTCAGGAGGTATGGGGAGAAGGCAGGAACGGGATACTGATTGAGAATGATCAGCCATGATCACATTGAATGGCGGTGCTGGCTCGAAGGGCCAAATGGCCTCCTCCTGCACCTATTGTCTCTGTTTCTGTGTGAGCCTGTGGACACCGCTGTTCTGGGGGGAGTTTGTCGGTGGGTGGAGGTTCCCTGCAGTTTCACCTGCCCTGTAAGTACAGTCCCACTGTTATAAACCCACAGGGGCCTCTGGATCACTTGCACCAAGCTTCACCCTCTCTCTCCAAGCTCCACACTCTCTCTCTCCCCCCTCTCCCATCCACTCCCCGTCCACACTCTCCCCACCCCCTCTCCTCTCTCCCCCCTCCATCTCAATGTTGGGGGGAGTCCAGAACCAGGGGCCACACACAGTCTAAGAATAAAGGGGAGGCCATTTAAAACTGAGGTGAGGAGAAACTTTTTCACCCAGAGAGTTGTGAATCTGTGGGATTCTCTGCCACAGAGGGCAGTGGAGGCCAAATCACTGGATGGATTTAAAAGAGAGTTAGACAGAGCTCTAGGGGCTAGTGGAATCAAGGGATATGGTGAGAAGGCAGGCACTGGTTGTGGATGATCAGCCATGATCACAATGAATGGCGGTGCTGGCTCAATGGGCCAAATGGCCTCCTCCTGTTGTCTATGTTTCTATCTCCCTCTCCACTTGTTCCCCCCCCTCCATCCCCAACTCACTCTCTCTCTCTCTCTCTCTCTCTCTCTCTCTCTCTCTCTCTCTCTCTCTCTCTCTCTCTCTCTCTCTCTCTCTCTCTCTCTCCCTCTCTCTCCCTCTCTCTCTCTCTCTCTCTCTTTCTCTCTCTTTATCTCTCTCTATCTCTCTCTCTCTCTCTCTTTCTCTCTGGTCCACACTCTCTCTCTCTCTCTCTCTCTGGTCCACTCTCTCTCTCTCTCTCTCTCTCTCTCTCTGGTCCACACTTTCTCTCTCTCTCTCTCTCTCTCTGGTCCACTCTCTCTCTCTCTCTCTCTCTCTGGTCCACACTTTCTCTCTCTCTCTCTCTCTCTGGTCCACTCTCTCTCTCTCTCTCTCTCTGGTCCACACTTTCTCTCTCTCTCTCTCTCTCTGGTCTAGACACACTCTCTCTCTCTCTCTCTCTCTCTGGTCTAGACACCCTCTCTCTCTCTCTCTCTCTGGTCCACACTCTCTCTCTCTGGTCCACTCTCTCTCTCTCTCTCTCTCTCTGGTCCACTCTCTCTCTCTCTCTCTCTCTCTGGTCCACACTTTCTCTCTCTCTCTCTCTCTCTCTGGCCCACTCTCTCTCTCTCTCTCTCTCTCTCTGGTCCACACTCTCTCTCTCTGGTCCACTCTCTCTCTCTCTCTCTCTCTCTGGTCCACTCTCTCTCTCTCTATCTCTCTCTCTCTCTCTCTCTCTCTCTCTCTGGTCCACTCTCTCTCTCTCTCTCTCTCTCTCTGGTCCACTCTCTCTTTCTCTCTCTCTCTCTCTGGTCCACTCTCTCTCTCTCTCTCTCTCTCTGGTCCACACTTTCTCTCTCTCTCTCTCTCTCTCTGGTCCACACTTTCTCTCTCTCTCTCTCTCTGGTCCACACTTTCTCTCTCTCTCTCTCTCTCTCTGGTCTACACACTCTCTCTCTCTCTCTCTGGTCCACTCTCTCTCTCTCTCCCTCCCTCTCTCTCTCTCCCCCTGTCCAGGCCCTGCCCGGTCTCGGCGCTCCCCCTTGTGGCCATGGAGATTGCTGCAGGCCGGTTGACACCTGACTGACCAGAGTCTGAAGCAGTGACCAGACCCCAAACGTCACCTGTCCATCCCCTCCACAGACGCTGCCTGACCCGCACAGAGTTCCTCCAGCACTTTGCGTTTCTCTCAAGCTTCCAGCATGCGCCTGTCCACTGCTCTCATCTCTTTTCAGATCTCTGAGGAAGGGTCTCGACCCGAAACGTCACCCATTCCTTCTCTCCAGAGATGCTGCCTGTCCCGCTGAGTTACTCCGGCATGTTTGTGTCTATCTTCTCAGATTAAGACGTAGGAAGGAACTGCAGACGCTGGTTTACACTGAAAATAGACACAACATGCTGGAGTAACTCAGCGAGTCGGGCAACATCTCTGGAGAGAAGGAATGGGCGATGTTTTGGGTTGGAACCCTTCATCAGGCCTAGAGTCGGGGAGAGGGTCACTAGGGATAGGAAAAGTTAAAAGAAGAAATGAAATACATCTGTTGTTTGGAAGATCAAAGGCAAAGCTAAACTGCCAACAATGGTAGTTGCCAGAGGAGTTATTTGAATAGGGATCTGAGGGGTAAGTTTTTCACACAGAGGGTGGTGGGTGTATGGAACGAGCTGCCAGAGGAGGTAGTCGAGGCTGGGACTATCCCAACGTTTAAGAAGCTAGATAGACTAGGCTTGTACTCGCTGGAATTTAGAAGACTGAGGGGGGATCTTATAGAAACATATAAAATTCTTAAGGGGTTGGAGAGGCTAGATGCGGGAAGATTGTTCCCGATGTTGGGGAAGTCCAGAACCAGGGGTCACAGCTTAAGGATAAGGGGGAAGTCTTTTAGGACCAAGATGAGAAAACATTTCTTCACACAGAGAGTGGTGAGTCTGTGGAATTCTCTGCCACAGAAGGTAGTTGAGGCCAGTTCATTGGCTATATTTAAGAGGGAGTTAGATGTGGCCCTTGTGGCTAAAGGGATCAGGGGGTATGGAGAGAAGGCAGGTACGGGATACTGAGTTGGATGATCAGCCATGATCATATTAAATGGCGGTGCAGGCTCGAAGGGCCGAATGGCCTACTCCTGCACCTATTTTCTATGTTTCTATGTTTCTAAGCAGTTAGACAAGTACAAGGATAGGGCAGGTTTGGAGGGATATGGACCAAACGTGGGCAGGTGGGACTAGTGTAGCTGGGACATTGTTGGCCGGTGTGGGCAAGTTGGGCCGAAGGGCCTGTTTCAACGCTGTGTCACTCTATGACTCTGTGACACTTTCATTACTCAGCACATTTCTCTGTAAGCCGTTCCCTTTCCAAGTGTTCAGTAGTCATTTAAAACAAAGGTACTAACGAACGGAAAATAACATTGGGAAGCAAGTCGTGGTAATAAAACATGCAAAGACAATCTATAATATGCTTCTGAAATATGGATCTTATAGAAACATACACAATTCTTAAGGGATTGGACAGGCTAGATGGAGGAAAAATGTTCCCGATGTTGGGGGTAGTCCAGAACCAGGGGTCACAGTTTAAGAATAAGGGGTCGGCCATTTAGGACTGTGATGAGGAAAAACCTTTTCACCCAGAGAGTTGTGAATCTGTGGAATTCTCTGCCACAGACGGCAGTGGAGGCCAATTCACTAGATGTTTTTAAAAGAGAGTTAGAATTAGCTCTTCGGGTTAATGGAATCAAGTGATACGGGGAGAAAGCAGGAACGGGGTACTGATTGTGGATGATCAGCCACGATCATATTGAATGGCGGTGCTGGCTCAAAGGGCCGAATGGCCTACTCCTGCACCAGTTTTCTATGTTTCTGTGATTTATAAAAGAGTACAGCTAAATTTAAAAAGACACAAAGTGCTGGTGTGGTAGTGGTGCTGAAGAGGCATAAAGTTTAATTTAGTTTAGTTTAGAGAAACAGGCCCTTCGGCCCACCGGGTCCGCGCCGCCCGGCGATCCCCGCACACTGACACTAACCCACACACACTAGGGACAATCTTTACATTTACCGAGCCAATTAACCTACAAACCGTCACGTCTTTGGAGCGTGGGAGGAAACCGGAGATCTCGGAGAAAACCCACGCAGGTCACGGGGAGAACGGACAAACTCCGTACAGGCAGCGCCCTTAGTCGGGATCGAACCCGGGTCTCTGGTGCTGCATTCGCTGTAAGGCGGCAACTCTACCACTGCACCACCACGACCACCACGGATGTACAGAGGTTTGAGGGATTATGGACGACGGGCAGGCACAGGGCATGGATTTACTTGCCATCATTTTCGTCACGGATATTGTGGCCTATTCTGTGCTGCTCTGATTGAAACATAGACAATAGGTGCAGGAGGAGGCCATTTGGCCCTTCGAGCCAGCACCGCCATTCATTGTGATCATGGCTGATCATCCACAATCAGTAACCCGTGCCTGCCTTCTCCCCATATCCCTTGATTCCACTGGCCCCTAGAGCTCTATCCAACTCTCTCTTAAATCCATCCAGTGTATTGGCCTCCACTGCCCTCTGTGGCAGAGAATTCCACAAACTCCAAAGACGTACAGGTATGTAGGTTAATTGGCTGGGTAAATGTAAAAATTGTCCCTAGTGGGTGTAGGATAGTGTTAGTGTGCGGGGATCGCTGGGCGGCACGGACTTGGTGGGCCGAAAAGGCCTGTTTCCGGCTGTATATATATGATGATGATGATGATGAAATTCACAACCCTCTGGGTGAAAACATTTTTTCTCACCTCAGTTTTAAATGGCCTCCCCTTTATTCTTAGACTGTGTGGCCCCTGGTTCTGGACTCCCCCAACATTTGGACCATTTTTCCTGCATCTAGCTTATCCAGTCCTTTTATGATTTTATACGCCTCAATAAGATCCCCTCTCATCCTTCTAAACTCCAGTGAATGCAAGCCCAGTCTTTCCAATCTTTCCTCATATGATCAATGCTTCATGAACCTCCTTCTCTCCAGAGATGCTGCCTGACCCTCTGAGTTACTCCAGCATTTTGTGTCTATCTTCGATGTTATCCAGCATCTGCAGTTCTTTCCTAAACAGAGGTACAATATTTACTATACAAACTGAATTAAATTATTAGACTCATAGAGTCACAGAGCGTGCAAACAGGCCCTTCGGCCCAACTTGCTCACACCGACCAACATGTCCCTTCTACACCCGTCCCACCTGCCCGCGTTTGGCCCGAATCGCTCTAAACCTGTCCTGTCCGAATGTTTCTTAAACGTTGTGATAGTCGCAGTCTCGCCCACCTCCTCCGGCAGCTCGTTCAAACACAGGATATTTGAGTGTTTACAGGAAATAAAGTACGTTCAGTCGAATAATACAGGGCTTCTAAATCTGCGCCAACTCAAGACTCATCCTTGACTCCTGGCAAGTGTGGGGGACTATGTTTAGAATCGCAGCGTCTATTTATACGCAGCTCAGAGGGAAATTAAGATGAGTCAACTTCACTGAATAAAAACCTGAGCATCCAGTTCTGATGCATTAGCATCCTGAAGCGTTTTAAAAGCCACTTTTATTTCTTTCTTATCAACGTTTGGCTTCTTTCCGCTTGGGAATACTGCAAGGATTACTGGATTAAACAAGTAGCGTTGTCACCAACTATTTTTGTGTGGTTTTGCATGCAATCATTTAAGGTAGCGCAGCGGTAGAGTTGCTGCCTCACAGCGCCGGAGACTCGGGTACCATCCCGACTACGGGCGCCGTCTGTACGGGGTTTGTACGCTCCCCCCGTGACCCGTGTGGGTTTTCTCCGGATGCTCCGATTCCCTCCCACACTCCAGGTTAATTGGCTTGGTAAAATTGTAAATTGTCCCTAGTGTGTGTAGGATAGTGTTAGTGTGCGGGGATCGCTGGTCGGCGCGGACTGGATGGGCCGAAGGGCCTGTTTCCGCGCTGTATCTCTAAACTCAACTACAACTAAAATTCAAAGGTACAGTATGGAAACAGGCCCTTCAGCCTAGCGAGGCCGCGCCGACCAGCGATTCCCGTTCACAATAATTCTATGTTATTCCCACTTTCGCATCCACTCCCTACACAGAGGGCCGATTAACCTCCAAACCCGCACGTCTTTGGGATGCACCCACCCATTCACCCCTCGACCACCCCCTCCCGCCCCTTCTGTGGAAGTGTCTGCAGTGGCCACATGGCCCTCATCTGCCACCCGAGACCCCACCGAACGCCCGAGGAAGGAAGTCATCCTCGATCCCAAGAACAAACGCCATTGTTCCCCAAACATGATTTCTTTGGAGGGTGGGAATGGTGTGGGATTGGGAAGTGAATAGGGATCGGCAATGGTATGGGGTTCAGTTTTTCGTTTAGTTCGGAGATACAGCACGGAAACAGGCCCTTCGGCCCACTGAATCCGTGCCGACCAGCGATCCCCACACACTAACACTATCCTACACCCACTGGGGAAACTTTACATTTATACCAAGCCAATCAACCTACAAACCTGCACGGCTTTGGAGTGTGGGAGGAAAGTGAAGATCTCGGGAAAACCCACGCAGATCACGGGGAGAACGTACAAACTCCGTACAGACAGCACCCGTGGTTGGGATTGAACCCGGGTCTCCGGCGCTGGAAGCGCTGGAAGGCAGCAACTCCACCGTGCCCGCGGTTGGAAGGGAGTGGGGTTTTGGGAAGAGCGTGGGTGGAAAGCGAGTGGAGGGGATGGCGTGGGGTTTGAGAAATGACCGGGGCTTTGGGATGTCGCGGTGGTCGGGAAGAGAGTGCTCTGGATTCCTCCCACATCCCAAAGACCCGCGGGTCGATAGGTTAATTGGCCGCTGTAAATCGTCCCTCGTGTGGAGGTAGGTGAGTGCCAGGTCAAGTCAGGTGTAGTTTATTGTCACATGCACAGGTACGGTCAGGTACACACCCCACACAGGTACAGGCAGGTACACACCCCACACAGGTACAGTCAGGTACACACCCCACACAGGTACAGGCAGGTACACACCCCACACAGGTACAGTCAGGTACACACCCCACACAGGTACAGGCAGGTACACACCCCACACAGGTACAGTCAGGTACACACCCCACACAGGTACAGTCAGGTACACAGCACAGGTACAGTCGGGTACACACCCCACACAGGTACAGGCAGGTACACACCCCACACAGGTACAGTCAGGTACACACCCCACACAGGTACAGGCAGGTACACACCCCACACAGGTACAGGCAGGTACACACCCCACACAGGTACAGTCAGGTACACACCCCACACAGGTACAGTCAGGTACACACCCCACACAGGTACAGGCAGGTACACACCCCACACAGGTACAGGCAGGTACACACCCCACACAGGTACAGTCAGGTACACACCCCACACAGGTACAGGCAGGTACACACCCCACACAGGTACAGGCAGGTACACACCCCACACAGGTACAGGCAGGTACACACCCCACACAGGTACAGGCAGGTACACACCCCACACAGGTACAGTCAGGTACACAGCACAGGTACAGTCAGGTACACACCCCACACAGGTACAGTCAGGTACACACCCCACACAGGTACAGTCAGGTACACACCCCACACAGGTACAGTCAGGTACACACCCCACACAGGTACAGTCGGGTACACACCCCACACAGGTACAGTCAGGTACACAGCACAGGTACAGTCGGGTACACACCCCACACAGGTACAGTCGGGTGCACACCCCACACAGGTACAGGCAGGTACACACCCCACACAGGTACAGTCGGGTGCACACCCCACACAGGTACAGTCAGGTACACACCCCACACAGGTACAGGCAGGTACACACCCCACACAGGTACAGTCAGGTACACACCCCACACAGGTACAGGCAGGTACACACCCCACACAGGTACAGTCGGGTGCACACCCCACACAGGTACAGTCAGGTACACATGCACAGGTACATTGACGTAAAGGCACAATGAAAATCTTACTTAAGTCTCTTTGGGGCGGTCACGGTGGTGCAGCGGTAGAGTTGCCGCCTTACAGCGAATGCAGCGCCGGAGACCCGGGTTCCATCGTGACTACGGGCGCCGTCTGTACGGAGTTTGTACGTTCTCCCCGTGACCTGCGTGAGTTTTCTCCGAGATCTTCGGTTTCCTCCCACACTCCAAAGCCGTTTGTAGTTTACTTGGCTTGGTATAAATGTAAATTGTGCCTCGTGTGTGTAGGATCGTGTTAGTGTGTGGGGATCGCTGGTCGGCACGGACCCGGTGGGCCGAAGGGCCTGTTTCCGCACTGTATCTCTAAACTAAACTAAACTAAACTTACAGCAGCCACACATAAACCCAATCAAACACACAGAAACAAATTATACATAAATTATACATAAAATACCTGAGAAAGAGAACTAAATTTAAAAAAACAAAATGTTAGTGCAAAAACATAACTAGGCTGCCTCACGGCGCCAGAGACCCGGGTTCCATCCCGACTACGAGCGCTGTCTGTACGGAGTTTGTACGTTCTCCCCGTGACCTGCGTGGGTTTTCTCCGGGTGCTCCGGTTTCCTCCCACACTCCAAAGACGTGCAGGTTTGTAGGTTAATTGGCTTTGGCACGAATTGTAAATTGTCCCTAGTGTGTGTAGGACAGTGCTAGTGTTCGGGGATTGCTGGTCGGCATGGACTGTGGGCCTGTTACCAAGCTCTTAACTAAACTAAACTTTAAGAATTAAATATGGGATTAAGGTAGGAATAGTGTAACATGTGTGTTTGGTGGTCAATGTGGACTTGATGGGCAGAAGGCCCTGATTCTCTGCTAGTTCTAGATCATAGAGTCATGGAAATAGAACCTTCGGCCCAACTTGCCCACACCTAGGGTTGCCAACTTCCTCACTCCCAAATACGGGACAAGGTGACGTCACCGCCCCACGCCCCACGTGACCTCACCCAGCCAGCGGCCACGCGCTCCCACTCCACCAATGGCGGCTGCCATTGGTGGAGTGGGAGCGCATGGCCGCTGGCTGGGTGAGGTCACATGGGGCGCGGGGCGGTGACGTCACCCTATGTCCCTTATTTGGGAACGAGGAAGTTGGCAACCCTACTAATACGGGACAAGGGCGGTCCCGTACGGGACAAACTAATTTAGCCCAAAATACGGGATGTCCCGGCTAATATGGGACAGTTGGCAACCCTACCCACACCGACCAACATGCCCCATCTACACTAGTCCCACCTGCCTGCGTGTGGCCCATATCCCTCTAAACCCGTCCTATCCATGTACCTGTCTAAATATTTCAGACGTTGCGATACTCCCTGCCTCAACTATCTCCTCCAGCAGCTCATTCCATACACCCACCACCCTTTGTGTAAAAAAAGTTACCCCTCAGGTTCCTATTAAATCCTTCCCCCCTCACCTTAAACCTATGTCCACTGGTCCACGATTCCCCTACTCTGGGCAGGAGTCTCTGTGCGTTTACCCGATCTATTCCTCTCATGATTTTGTACACCTCTATAAGATCTCCCCTCATCCTCCTGCGCTCCAAGGAACAGAGTCCCAGCCTGCTCAACCTCTCCCTGTAGCTTAGGACCTCGAGTCCTGGCAACATCCTCGTAAATCTTCTCTGCGCCCTTTCCAGCTTGACAACATCCTATAACCCACCCCCCTCCCCTCCCCCCTCCCCCACCTCTCCCCCTCCTCCCACTCCATCCCCCTCAACCCCCCTTATCCACCCTCCTCCCCCCTCCCTCCCCCCTCCACCCCCTCCCTCACCCTTCCTCCTCCCCCTCCCATCTCCCCCCTCCCCCTCTCCCCCTCTCCCCTCCCCCTCCCACTTCCCCCCTCCCTCCACCCCCCTTCCCCCCCATAAGGGGAATGGTCCCCTTAACCCCCCTTTATCCTCCCCCCCTCCCTCCCTCCCTCCCTCCCCCCCTCCCTCCCTCCCTCCCTCCCTCCCTCCCTCCCAAGGAGATAGATTTAAACTTTAAAATGTGAATAACTTAAAAAATACAACACCGATTTCAATGAAACTTCTCCCATTAGCACCAAAGGGACGATGGTGAGTAAGGTGGGCCTAAAATTGTCGCGCTATCGTGTACCATTTTGGCTGTAGTTCAGGAACAAACAAACAAACAAACGAGAGTTTTAGTGTATAGATAATTCTATAGTGCATGTAACGCAGTATCAAACCCATTGGCTCCAATAGGTGGCAGAAGAGGCTTGGACTAAGCAGGAAACTAAACGTAAATTTCAAGTTGCTCTGAGCATAGTATTGAGGGGTGTAATATTTATATAGGAAAGTGTGCGTGAAGGAACTGCAGATGCTGGTTTAAATCGAAGACAGACACAAAATACTGGAGTAACTCAGTGGGACAGGCAGCATCTCTGGAGAGAAGGAATGGGTGACGTTTCAGGTCGATTTATATACCCTTGTTTTAATGGACCTCTTTAATGGGCGGCACGGTGGCACAGCGGTAGAGTTGCTGCCTCACAGCGCCAGAGACCCGGGTTCAATCCTGACTACGGGCGCCGTCTGTACGGAGTTTGTACGTTCTCCCCGTGACCTGCGTGGGTTTTCTCCAGGTGCTCTGGTTTCCTCTCACACTCCAAAGACGTGCAGGTTTGTAGGTTAATTGGCTTGGAATAAAATGTAAAATCGTCCCTGGTGTGTGTAGGATAGTGTTAGTGTGCGGGGATCGCTGGGCGGCACGGACTCAGTGGGCCGAAGGGCCTGTTTCTCTAAAACGAAAACTAAACCTATCTAATCCAAACAGCCAAACTAATTAAACTAAACTATACTAAACAACTAAACTAAACTAAACTAAACTAAACCACATGATGAGCTCATCTCTTGGTTCAGAGGTAAACTTCAATACGTTCAAAACTCCGCTGCCCGTCTACTCACCCACACCCCGATCCGTGACCATATCACCCCCGTCCTTTACAAACTCCACTGGCTCCCCATCCCCCAGAGAATCCAGTACAAAATCCTCCTCATGACCTACAAAGCCCTCCATAACCTGGCCCCATCCTACCTGACTGACCTCCTCCACAGGCACACTCCCACCCGCACCCTCCGCTCTGCCGCTGCCAATCTCCTATCCCCCCCCATCCGGACCAAACTCAGATCCTGGGGGGACAGGGCTTTCTCCATCGCTGCTCCCACCCTATGGAACTCACTACCCCAAACCGTCAGAGACTCCTCCACACTCACCACATTCAAAACATCGCTGAAGTCTCACCTGTTCAACACTGCCTTCAACCACTGAAGGTCACCTCACCTTCTGTCTCCTTTCTCTGTTCGTTTACTTATTTATCTATTTATTCACTTCCCTATGTTCTCTAAATCCCTGTAAAGCGTCTTTGAGTGTATGAAAAGCGCTATATAAATGTAATGCATTATTATTATTATTATTATTATTATTATTATTATTATTAATACAGGCTAGGGGCCTGAGAGAAACGACCCTGTTCCATTTTGATTAATGCCTTCTATACCACCATTTGAAATGCAGAGAGCATTCTGTGGAGAAGCAGAGCTTTCATACCTGTGAAACACTTCCCCCTCTCATCTTGAAGCTGTGCCCTCTAGTATTTGCACTTTCCATCCTGCAAAATAGGTTGTGCCTGCCTACCGCATCTAAGCCTCTCACAATTTTATATACTTCTTCTCCCTGCATAAGGGCGCGGCGGTAGAGTTGCTGCCTCACAGCGCCGGAGACCCGGGTTCCATCCCGACTACGGGCGCTGTCTGTACGGAGTTTGTACGTTCTCCCCGTGACCTGCGTGGGTTTCTCCGAGATCTTCGGTTTCCTCCCACACTCCAAAGACGTGCAGGTTTGTAGGTTAATTGGCTTGGTAAAATTGTAAATTGTCTTCAGTATATTGGACTGATAAGTCCCACACACCCTGAGCCTCGTTTAATTTGCTTGGTATAAGTGTAAATTGTCCCTAGTGTGTGTAGGATAGTGTTAGTGCGCGGGGATCGCTGGGCGGCACGGACCCGGTGGGCCGAAGGGCCTGTTTTCGCGCTGTATCTCTAAACTAAACTATGTGCTGGCAGATAAGATTTGGTCTTGACATCATATTTGGCATAGATATTGTGGGCCAATGGGCCTGTTCGAGTGCTGGACTGTTCTATGTTCAACCTTTTAATATATTCCCTGAAGTAAAAAAAACTGGATAGTTGAGTTTAGTTTAGGTTATTATTATTATTATTATTTTTTTAGTTTAGTTTAGTGATACAGCTCGGAAACAGGCCCTTCCGCACCGACCAGCGATCCCCGCACACTAACACTATCCCACACGCACTAGGAACAATATTTACATTTACCAAGCCAATTAACCTACAAACCTGCACGTCTTTGGAGTGTGGGAGGAAACCGAAGATCTCGGAGAAAACCCACGCAGGTCACGGGGAGAACGTACAAACTCCGTACAGACAGCGCCCGTAGTCGGGATGGAACCCGGGACTCCGGCGCTGCATTCGCTGTAAGGCGGCAACTCTACCGCTGCGCGACCGTGACCGGCCATTGTCATGTGCTCCAAGGTGCAGTGAAAAGCTTTGTTGTTGCGTGCATTCGTCAGTGAAAAGACTACACACGCAGGAAGGTCTCCATTAAATCAGCAGTTAGTTGAAGAGGCCAATCTAGTTATAACCCAATAGTTTCATCTCATCCTTTTATAAATCTTTTTTTTTTCCCATCAATTCTTCAGCGGATCAATATTCTTTCGACAACATGATGAAGATGAACACTCGAAGTCTGTTCCTTGGCTCAGCGTAGTGTCTTAACGTTCAAGTGATCATCCTTGATCAAACCCTCTCCTTCGACAAACACATCAAACACATCACAAAGACAGCCTTCTTCCACCTCAAAAACATTGCCCGTCTCCGTCCATCCCTCTCCTCCACAGCTGCAGAAACCCTCATCCACGCCTTCATCACCTCCCGTCTGGACTACTGCAACAGCCTCCTCTATGGCGCACCCTCAAAAATCATCAATAAACTTCAATACATTCAAAACTCCGCTGCCCGTCTACTCACACACACCTCGATCCGTGACCATATCACCCCCGTCCTTTATAAACTCCACTGGCTCCCCATCCCCCAGAGAATCCAGTACAAAATCCTCCTCATAACCTACAAAGCCCTCCATAACCTGGCCCCATCCTACCTGACCGACCTCCTCCACAGGCACACTCCCACCTGCACCCTCCGCTCTGCCGCTGCCAATCTCCTATCCCCCCACATCCGGACTAAACTCAGATCCTGGGGGGACAGGGCTTTCTCCATCGCTGCTCCCACCCTATGGAACTCACTACCCCAAACCGTTAGAGACTCCCCCACACTCACCACATTCAAAACATCGCTGAAGTCTCACCTGTTCAGCACTGCCTTCAACCACTGAAGGTCACCTCACCTACTGCCTCCTTTCTCTGTTCATTTATTTATTTACTTATTTATCTATTTATTAATTTCCCTATGTTCTCAAAATCTCTGTAAAGCGTCTTTGAGTATATGAAAAGCGCTATATAAATAAAATGTATTATTATTATTATTATTAAGTGAGAGAGTGAGAGCAAGCAATGTCCACAGACCAGCACAGCACTGGAACCGGCCTCAGTTCATCATGTCCATGCCCAATATCATGCCAAGATCAATTAAACTCCTTTGCCTGCATACAATCCAAATTTATGCACCTTTAGTTCAGTTTAGTTTAGAAATACAGCGCGGAAACAGGCCCTTCGGCCCACTGGGTCCGCACCGACCATCTATGTACTAAAACTCTTGTTTGTTTGTTTGTTTGTTTGTTCCTGAACTACAGCCAAAACGGTACACGATAGCGCGACAATTTTGGCCTACCTTACTCACCGTCGTCCCCTTGGTGCTAACGGAAGACGTTTCGTTGAAATCGGTGTTATATTTTTTAAGTTATTCACATTTTAAAGTTTAAATCTATCTCCTAGGGAGGGAGGGAGGATTAGGGGGGTTGTGGGGGATGGAGTGTGGGGGACAGGAAGGGGGAGGGAGGGAAGGAGGGAGGGAGGGGGAAGGGAGGGGGAAGGGAGGGAGGATTAGGGGGGTTGTGGGGGATGGAGTGTGGGGGACAGGAAGGGGGAGGGAGGGAAGGAGGGAGGGAGGGGGAAGGGAGGGGGAAGGGAGGGAGGATTAGGGGGGTTGTGGGGGATGGAGTGTGGGGGACAGGAAGGGGGAGGGAGGGAAGGAGGGAGGGAGGGGGAAGGGAGGGGGAAGGGAGGGAGGATTAGGGGGGTTGTGGGGGATGGAGTGTGGGGGACAGGAAGGGGGTGGGAGGGGGAGGGAGGGAGGATTAGGGGGTTTGTAGGGGATATAAAAAAAAATATATATATATTTTTTTTTCATATTTCAGATACAGCGCGGAAACAGGCCTTTTCGGCCCACCAAGTCCGCACCGCCCAGCGATCCCCGCACACTAACACTATCCTACACACACTAGGGACAATTTTTACATTTACCCAGCCAATTAACCTACAAATCTGCACGTCTTTGGAGTGTGGGTGGAAACGGAAGATTTCGGAGAAAGCCCACGCAGGTCACGGGGAGAACGTACAAACTCCGTACAGACAGCGCCCGTGGTCGGGATCGAACCTGGGTCTTTTATCGGGATGTGTCACGGCACGGTTTGGGAACAGCTCCGTCCAAGACCTCAAGAAATTACAGAGAGTTGTGGACGCAGCCCAGACCATCACACAAACCAACCACCCTCCCACCGACTCCATCTACACCTCACGCTGCCTCGGCAAGGCCAGCAGCACAATCAAGGACCAGTCTCACCCCGGCCACTCCCTCTTGTCCCCTCTCCCATCGGGCAAGAGGTACAGAAGTGTGAAAACGCACACCTCCAGATTCAGGAACAGTTTTTTCTCAAGGCGACCGAACGCAGTATTTGGCGCTGTGAGGCCGTGGCGCTACCGCTGCGCCACCGTGCCAGTTCCGGGAGCCCCATCACAGGATTAGAGGGTTGAAGGTATCGGAGTCATAGAGTCACAGAGTCTTACAGCATGGAAACAGGCCCTTCGGCCCAACTTGCCCACACCGACCAACATGCCCCATCTACACTAGTCCCACCTGCCTGCGTTTGGCCCATATCTCTCCAAACCTGTCCTATCCATGTACCTGTAAATGTTTCTTAAACGTTGCGATAGTGCATGCCTCAACTACTGTACCTCCTCCAGCAGCTTGTTCCACACAAATGAGACGTTTGATATACATTGACTGTCTCCTCTGGCGTATTGGGGAGCTGAGGAGAGACCTGAGGGGTGTTTAGAAAATAATGAGGGGTAAAGAGAAAGGGTAGACAATCAGAACTATTTCCCCAAGGTGGCAATGGTTCTGACTGTCTACCCTCACTGTCTAGGGCAGTCACAGTGGTGCAGCGGTAGAGTTGCTGCCTCACACCGCCAGAGGCCCGGGTTCCATCCCGACCACGGGCACTGTCTGTATGTAGTTTGTACGTTCTCCCCGTGACCTGCGTGGGTTTTCTCCGAGATCTTCGGTTTCCTCCCACACTCCAAAGATGTGGAGGTTTGTAGGTTAATTGGCTTGGTGTAAATGTATAAATTGTCCCTAGTGGGTGTAGGGTAGTGTTAGTGGAAAACAGGTGCAGGAGGAAGCCATTCGGCCCTTTGAGCCGGCACCACCAGTCATTGTGATCACGGCTGATCGTCCACAATCAGTAACCCGTGCCTGCCTTCTCCCCATACCCCTTGATTCCACTAGCCCCTAGAGCTCTATCTAACTCTCTTTTAAATCCATCCAGTGAATTGGCCTCCACTGCCCTCTGTGGCAGAGAATTCCACAAATTCACAACTCTCTGGGTCGAAAAGTTTTTATTCTCATCTCAGTTTTAAATGGCCTCCCCTTTATTTTTAGACTGTGTGTGGCCCCTGGTTCTGGACTCGCCCAACATTGGGAACATCTTTCCTGCATCCAGCTTGTCCAGTCTTTTTATGATTTTATACGTTTCTGTTAGATTCCCTCTCATCCTTCTAAACTCCAGTGAATAAATTCCTGTGCTGCAGTGTTCTAGTTAGCTCAGCAGGTCTTTAGAATTTAGAGGTACAGCGTGGAAACAGGGCATCTGACCCACAGAGACCGCGCCGACCAGCGATCCTACGCGCTAGGGACAATTTACAATTGTACTGACATCATTTAATCTACAGAGTGTGGGAGGAAACCAGAGCGCCCGGAGAAAACCCACGCGGTCACGGGGAGAGGGTACAAACCGTAGTCAGGATTGAACCAGGCTCTCTGGTGCTGTGAGGCAGCAGATCGACCCGTGCACCATCTCTGGAGAACACGGACAGGTGACATTTTGGGAAACCAAAAACGACACCCATCCGTGTTCTCCAGAGCTGCTGCCCGACCCACTGGGCTACTCCAGCACATGGTGTCTTCTTTTGTAAACTAGCATCTGCCGTTTCTTGTTTCTGCAATATTCTATGTGCAATTAAACCCTTTTAATCTTGATATATTCCTGGCAATTCTGCCAAACGCCCGATCTCCTAAGGTGTTGCTGCCCAGAATTTAGTGTAGATCTTTATTTAATGTAACTCTAATCCATTCCACTTGAGATAATAATAAAAATAAATCTACCAGCTGTGCCTCTATTCTGCTTGCACTGTGCTGCAGAATTCTACGACATCTCTGAGCCTTCTATATTGTAGAGAGCGTGGCTGGTCGGCACGGTGGCGCGGCGGTAGAGTTGCCACCTCACGGCACCAGAGACCCGGGTTCCATCCCAACCACGGGCGCCGTCTGTACGGAGTTTGTACGTTCTCCCCGTGACCTGCGTGGGTTTTCTCCAGGTGCTCCGGTTTCCACCCACACTCCAAAGACGAGCAGATTTGTAGGTTAAACTGGCTTGGTATAAAAGACCATTGCCCCTAGTGTGTGTAGGATAGTGCTAATGTGTGGGGATCGGTCGGCCAAATGGCCTGCTTCCACGTTGTATCTCTAAACTAAACTGAAATTAAACACGAGCATATTTTTCTAAATCTTTCTTCACAGGACCAAACCCTTCCCCATCATTAGAATCAAAGTGGTGAATCTTTATTGCACTGCCACCATCTTATGGAAATCCTTCCTTTAGTACGTAGGTCAGACTTCAAAGCAATGTTCTGGTTGCTGTCTTATCGAGCCCCTGTGAAATGGGGTCATGTTGCAGTTACACAAGACGTTGGTGAGGCCACATTTAGATTATTGTAGGCAGACACAAGATGCTGGAGTAACTCAGCGGGTCAGGCAGCATCTCGGGAGAGAAGGAATGGGTGACGTTTCGGGTCGAGACCCTTCCTCAGACTGATGTCACGGGGGCGGGACAGAGATAGAATGCAGTCGGAGACTACATGAAGACTGGTGGGAGAACTGGGAAGGGGGAGGGATGGAGAGAGAGGGAAAAGCAGGGACTATCTGAAGTTGGAGAAGTCAATGTTCATACCGCTGGGGTGTGAGCTGCCCAAGCGAAATATGAGGTGCTGTTCCTCCAATTTGCTGCTGGGCTTATTATTGTTATTATTAGATTATTGTGTTCAGTTTTAGGCGCCGTGTTATGGGAAAGATGTCGTCAATCTGGAAAGGGTGCAGCGAAGATTTACGAGGATGTTGCCAGGACTCGAGGGCCTGAGCTAAAGGGAGAGGTTGAGCAGGCTGGGACTCTATTCCTTGGAGCGCAGGAGGGTGAGGGGTGATCTTGTAGAGGTGTACAAAATCATGAGAGGAATAGATCGGGTAGATGCACAGAGTCTCTTGCCCAGAGTAGGGGAATCGAGGACCAGAGGACATAGGTTTAAGGTGTGGGGGGGGGGGGGAAAGATTTAATAGGAACCCGAGGGGTAATGTTTTCACTCAAAGGGTGGTGGGTGTATGGAACGAGCTGCCGGAGGAGGTAGTTGAGGCTGGGACTATCGCAATGTTTAAGAAACATTTGGACAGGTACATGGATAGGACGGGTTTGGAGGGATATGGGCCAAACGCAGGCAGGTGGGACTAGTGTAGCTGGGACATGTTGGTCGGTACGGGCAAGTTGGGCCGAAGGGCCTGTTTCCACACTGTATCACTCTATGACTCTAATCGCAGTATGGACTCTAGTCTTGTAATCCTATCCACTTACTGCATGAAACTGTTTGATTTGCTAATTGCAGGTGAACTGTCAGTGGTTTGAGGACAAGAACATCCAGATCTCTCTGTCTCTGATGACTTTTTAACAAGCACAGTCACAGGGACAACGTGCAAACCATACTGACACCAAGCTGTGTGAGTCCTGCCCTGGTTTAACTTCGCAAAATGCAACACCTTGCACTTGTTCCAGTTAAGTGCCATTTGCCATTCCTTGGCCCACTTCCCCAGGTCACCTCGACCCTGCTGGGATCTCAGGTAACCTACTTCACTGGCCATTAGACTGAAGAGGTACAGACATACAGCGCGGAAACAGGCCCTTCGGCCCACCGAGTCCGTGGTGCCCACCAATCACTATCCTACACACACGAGAGACAGTTTTCTCAATTTACCGGACAATTAACCTACAAAACTGTACGTCGTAATAGTGTATCCTTATCGTTTTGATGTTGTTATGCTTTATTCTTAATTGTTAACTGTGTGTTTGTGTTGTCATTTGTGTGCGCGGAGCACCAAGGCACATTCCTTGTACGTGCATATACTTGGCCAATAAACTTATTCATTCATTCATTCATTCATTCATTCGTCTTTGGATTTTGGGAGGAAACCGGAGCACCCGGAGAAAACCCACGCAGGTCACGGGGAGAACGTACAAACTCCGCGCGGACAGCGCCGTGGTCAGGATCGAACCCGGGTCCCTGGCGCTGTGAGGCGGCAGCTCTACCCGCTGCGCCCACTATACCACCAACTCTGGCGCCAACCAAAACCTTCTAACCATGGTTTACGCCATGGGTAGGCTTACAAGAGTCGATCCCAAACTGCATCCAAAACGTTAATATAAATGACAAACACCACAGGGAAATAAGGGAACAGTGGGGCAAATAGGAATGCTCTGAGAACCAGCAAAGACTCGATGGGCCGAATGGCCTCTCCCCATGCCATGTGAGAATATGTTCTGCTGTTAAACTAAAAGTACATCTTCCCTTCAGTTGATACGAAGCAAAATTAACAACAGTATATCAGAATCATGAATTGAGGAAATGCATTCATGCTGCACAGACATTTACTTTGGTGATATAGCATGGAAACAGGCCCTTCGGCCCACCGAGTCCACACTTGACCATCGACCACCCATTCACAATCGTCCTCTGCTATCCACGCCTTACACCGTAGGCTTAGGAAGGAACTGCAAGTGCTGGTTTACACCGAAGATAGACACAAAAATGCCGGAGTAACTCAGCGGGACAAGCAGCATCTCTGGAGAGAAGGAATGGGTGACATTTTGGGGTCGAGACCCTTCTTCAGACGGAGAGTCGTGGGGGTGGTGGGGGGGGGACTAGAGGTGTGAAAAAGTTCAGAGCAAATCAGAGCCAGCACTGATGACCAAGGAAAGTTGGAGTCCACAATGGTCCATTGTTGGCTGTGGGAGAGGTGATTACCAAGGGATATATGGATGTGAACAGTGGAACTGGCAGGACGACTAAGGTAGGGGAAAGGGCGGAGGAGACAGACTAGGGGCAATTTACAGAAGCCAGCTAAGTGGGCGGCAGAAGCCAGTGGGCGGCACGGTGGCGCAGCGGTAGAGTTGCTGCCTTACAGCGAATGCAGCGCCGGAGACCCAGGTTCCATCCTGACTACAGGCGCCGTCTGTACGGAGTTTGTACGTTCTCCCCGTGACCTGCGTGAGTTTTCTCCGAGATCTTCGGTTTCCTCCCACACTCCAAAGACGTGCAGGTTTGTAGGTTAATTGGCTGGGTAAATGTAAAAATTGTCCCTAGTGGGTGTAGGATAGTGTTAGTGTGCGGGGATCGCTGGGCGGCACGGACCCGGTGGGCCGAAGGGCCTGTTTCTGCGCTGTATCTCTAAATCTAAATCTAAATCTAAAACCTACACACACAAAAAGCTGGAGTAACTCAGCGGGTCAGGCAGCATCTCTGGAGAGAAGGAATGGGTGACGTTTCGGGTCGAGACCCTTCTTCGGACCCGTGCGTCTTTGGGTCCTGTGGAGGGAAACCGGAGCGCCTGGAGGAAACCCACGCGGTCACAGGGAGAACGTGCAAACTCCACACGGACAGCATCGGATCAGGGCTGCTCTCTGGCGCCGTGATGCAGCAGCTCTACCCGCTGCGCCACTGCGTTGTACGTTCTCTGTGTTCTGCCTTCAACAGGCTGATGGGCTGAATGGTGTGTTACCCGACCCACTCCCCTGACATCAGTCTGAAGAAGGGTCTCGACCCGAAACGTCACCCATTCCTTCCCTCCGGAGATGCTGCCTGACCCGCTGAGTTACTCCAGCACTTTGTATCTATCTTCGGTGTAAACCAGCATCTGCAGTTCCTTCCTACACACTTGCACGGGTATCAGGGGTTGTGGGGAAAAGGAATGGGGTTAGGAGGAGAGATAGATCAGCCACGATTGAATGGCGGAGTAGACTCGATGGGCCGAATGGCCTGAATCTTCTCCTATCATCTATGACATTTCCTTGATCAGCGTCTGCTTTGATCTGTCCTTTTCACACCTTTCCCTTCCAAATCTTGTCTCCCTCTCACCCCTGACTCTCAGTCCCAAGAAGGGTCTCGACCCGAAAGGTCGCCCGTTCCTTCTCTCCAGAGATGCTGCCTGACCCGCTGAGTTACTCCAGCACTGTGTGTGTCTGGAATGCTACAGGTCCCTTGCCTGGATTGTGCAGATACC
>NC_135993.1:11068693-11094009 GCF_053455715.1 Rhinoraja longicauda
CTTCCCCTCTACCCGCCCCGGGCCTCCCCTTTCCCCTCTACCCTTCCCCTCTACCACGCCCTCCCCCCCCCCCGCCCCGGGCCCTCCCCTTCCCCTCTACCCGCCCCGGGCCTCCCCTTCCCCTCTACCCGCCCCGGGCCCTCCCCCTCGCCGCTACTCACTGACAGGTGCGCGTCCCCCGAGCAACGCGGGCGGCCATCGGGTCCCGGTACTACAGCCGCCCCAGTATTCCGCCCGGACAGGCAACGCCCGGTACTGCACCTTCCGCCCTGCAGCGCCCCCACCCCCCCCCCCCTCTCAGCACAGTGGGCCAAGCCTCGGTACAGGCATCCTCCGCCCGACCCGCCTGCAGCGCCCCCCCTCCCCCCGCGGCCGATCCCGGTACTGCACCTCTCCGCCCAGCCCGCTCTTGCGCCCTTTCCCTCGCCTGCAGCGCCCCCCCCCATTAGCACAGTGGCCATGCCCGGCGGCAACGCCCGGTATTACAGCCTCCCCCCCCCCCCCCGAGCCCGGTACCGCAGCAGCCTCTGGCCGGTTCAGCAGCGCCGCCCCCCGCCCTTTGTGGCCGAGCCCGGTACTGGACCCTCCTCCCGGTTCTACAGCGCGCCCCCCTAGTACTGCAGCCCTTGCACTGGGTGAATTTATGTTCACTATACTTTTATGGGCATTGTGTTTTCAGGCCCGTAAAGCTGCTGCAAGTATTTCATTAATCCGTCGTCTATACAACACACTGACCCTTGAGCAAAAAGACAAACTGGAGTAACTCAGCGGGTCAGGCAATATCTCTGTAGCACATTGAGAGGTGACATTTAAGGTCGAGACCCTTCTTCAAACATGAGTATGCTTGACTTGACTTGTTGACATTGTCCATCTTGGCTGATCACCACTGCACAGCAACACCAAGAATAACATCACACCATACTTGACTTTTTTGACCATGCAAGAGTGAATATTGCTGTGCCACCATGGTGTTTAGTCTATGAAGGTACATTGCCGATAGGATGGACGATTGGTTGGGAGTTAGGTCGGCAACTGCTCGTATGACCTCAGGCATGGAGGTTCCCTGGTAGGCTGATTGTTGGACAGACGGGTGTCAGCCCGAGAGGTATACATGGCTGGAAACTGCAGAGAATGGTCAACGGGGGGGGGGGGGGGGGTGGGGGGAAGAGAAGAGAGAGAGAGAGAGAGAGAGAGAGAAAGAAACTGGTGCAAGGTCAACTGAGTTTATGGGGAAGGATTCATGGGGCAATAAAAGGAGGGTGGGGAGGAGAAAGAGAGGTGTTTGTAGATGTTACCCAAAATTGATTCCCCTACCCTGGGTGAAAATCTGTCCATTCACCCTATCAATTCCCCTCATGATTTTAAACATCTTAATATCACAGCCTCCTGCACTCAAGGAATAAAGTCCAAGCCTGCCCAATCTCTCCCAATAGCTCAGGCCCTCTGGTCCTGGCAACATCCTCGTAAGACTTTCGCCAGTCCTTAGCTTGAAATAAATAAGATACAATTGTGCCAGTTAAAATGGTTTGTCTTTTATTGAATCATAGTACTGGATCTCCATCATCTAATCACAAGTGATATAAATGACGAGTATTTAACTTCTACAATATGGGTTTACTTAAAAATAAAATTTAAACCGATAACTAGAAAATAAAAAAACTGGAATACCCAATGCAAACTGTGGCTCACTTCTTCTGTATGAATGAAAGGTTTACTGCACTTTTAACAACTGCATAAAAATACTAAAATACAAGTCACGATAATAAAGAATGGCTGGCAGTCCATCGATGATCTGGTCTTTATGCTGCATGCTGCACCGTGGAGAAACAGAGCTTCAGAGTGTAGGGATATGGACCACCTAGAGGGTTAAGGAAAAGATAGGTCAGTCTTTTCAAAACCAGCTTTGCAAACTGAAGTCATATGCATATCAAAGATAAGACAAAACGCTGGAGTAACTCAAAGGGTCAGACAGCATCGCTGGAGAAAAGGGTCACGTTTCGGTTCGAGACCCTTCTTCAGACTGAGAGTCAGGTGAAAGGGATACATGAGATATAGAACAAATGAATTAAAGCTATGCAAAAAAAGTAACGATGATAAAGGAGACAGGCCATTGTTAGGCTGTGGTCTAGGTGAAAACGAGTTACTGACGAATGAGACTCAAGACGACTTTGAACCCAGCACAGCAACTTAGGTGGGAGAGGATTGCAAGGGTCACTTGAAGTTACAGACATCAAGGACACACCGCTGGGGTGTAAGCTGCCCAAGTGAAATATGAGGTGCTGTTCCTCCAATTTGTGTTTGGCCTCACTCTCACAATGGAAAAGGCCAAGGACAGAAAGGTCAGTGTGGGAATGGGAAGGTGAATTAAAGTGTTTGGCAACTGGGAGATCAGGTAGGCCCAGGTGGACTTTCACTTGTCTTCGGGAGGCCAATGTATGGCTGAAAACATTACCTCTGGAGGAGTGACATGCAGCGGTAGTCAGCTTAATGCAGCACTGCACTACCCGGCATGGGCTGCACTTCAGAGCTGCACCATTACCAACAGCCCCATCACAGCAGTGCCAAATATATCATCAAAAAACAGAATACTGCACAGATGGTGGTGGGTGCATGGAACAAACTGCCAGAGGAGGTAGCTGAGGCAGGGACCATCTATATACTAAAAGTCTTATTTGTCTGCACCTGAACTACAGCCAAAACAGTACACGGTAGCGCGACAAGGGAGGGAAGGAGAGGGTGCTGCACCAATGCAGGAGAGGTTTGGGCCCCAACAGGTCCACTTGGTCTCATAACATTTAAAAGACATTCGGACAGGTGCATGTATAGGAACGGTTTAAAGGGACATGGACTAAACGCAGGCAGGTGGGACTAGTGCAGATGGGGCATCTTGGGTATGAGCATGACTGCAGAATCTAAAGGAATTTGGCATATCTATTTTTACTGTATTTTTATAATGAAATGTATTTTTATGCATTCGATTCATTACTTTCTAAAAGCCACTTTGATGGGCCAATTTTCAGTCATTCGAGAACCACGTTGCACTGTATTTTTCTATTTAAACACGCCCATCTTCAATGAACACAAAAATACCGATTCAAAATTCTCCCCTTTGAATTTCTTGGGACTTGAAAGTTTTGAATTGCGGATAAAATTGGAACAGAGATGCCAATAGAGGGGTATTTGGCGTGTGATTTGTTCTGCTGCAACAAGATTAAGAATGCGTAGGTTTGGAGTTTACATTGTGTTGGCATTATATTGCAGAGCTTAAGACACAAAATGCTGGAGTAACTCAGTGGGACTGGCAGCATCTCGAGTCAAGACCCTTCTTCAGACTCTCGATCCGAAACGCCACCCATTTCTTCTCTCCAGAAATGGTGCTCGCTGAGTTACTCCAGCGCCTTGCGTCTATCTTCGGTGTAAACCACCACCTGCAGTTCTTTCCTACACGTATTGCAGAGCTTAGCGTGCTGATGTATAGAGCAAGCTGCTGGCCACATGGTTACACTAGATGCACATACGCAATTTCTGCAAGGCACTTTCCCTCAAACAAAAGTCCCAGGAATGCTAATGATTTTACTATTGGAACACTTGCAAAATCATGACGCAAGCCAACATGCGAATGCCTTTCCACGCACTTGAACATTTTTTGTAAGGGCTTGTGTACAATAATCTAGTGCAAACCAGCATTTTGATGAACAACTAAAGCCAAGGTTTTAATGCTGAATGGCGTACTTGGGTTCTTCATTTGATAGTGGTTCAGCAAGGACAACGATTCCATGGCATCGTTCTTCGTGTCCCACTCAATCAGGCCAGAGGAACTCCTCTCACCTGCAACAATGACAGAGAGTCAAATCACGAGCGGCCAAACAAAACAGGGCACCCCACAGTGGAATACAATCCCCCCCCCCCCCCCCCCGGTCTACATCGACAAACACCAAGTACTCACTTTTTCCAGAAAATAACTTGAAAGCCGATGGTCTCTTCAAACCCAGCTCATCACACACCTGAAACAAGAGGAGTGTTCCGTTAAAGCTAGAGGCATTTCAACTCATTTTAAGTCACACATCCCCACCTTTTAAATCAAAACACAGCATAATGTTCAAACCGTTATTTCTATTGATCCAATTCCAACTTCATAGTTCCTCTGTCCCTCCTTCCCCATCCCAGTTCTCCCACTGTCTTCCTGTCTCCTGCTACATCCTATCTTTGTCCCGCCCCCTCCCCGACTACAGTCTGAAGAAGGGTCTCGACCCGAAACGTCACCCATTCCTTCTCTCCTGAGATGCTACCCGAGTTACTCCAGCATTTTGTGTCTACCTTAAATTTGAACCAGCATCTGCAGTTATTTCCCTACATAATGAAATTCTACTGATTCTCTTGATCACTTTTGTACTGCACCCTGCCGTTCTCTTTCTTTCAGCAGCACTGGCTGAGGGATTCCAGTCACAACTTTATCTTTGCCAATTCTGTAACTCAGTTGCCAGAAGTTGTTAAAACAGCTTCCTGCTTCGTAGAGTTTAGTCTCCAAGCTATAAATATCCAATATCTTATTCAAGGGCACAAACCAAAAACAGATTTCACTGTATGATGTTCCCTAAACAATAATAACAAACTCCAGAGGCAAGTTGGTTTAGTTTAGAGATACAGCGCGGAGACAGTCACATAGCACAGAGCGAAAACATTAACTTAACCGTACCTCACAGAAAGCATCTTCTGTCACCTCTGGAGGGGCATTGAAATAATGCAAGACGTTGCTCGGATGCTGGATTCGGTTCTTGCTCGCTTGCTCCGGGGTGGTGAAGCGATTGTTCCTTGAGCCAGAGAAATCTTTAAAACTGCAAGAGCCATCTTCAAGTTCATACGACTGACCGGCCATTATAGCCTGCTGTTTGGATACACTGGCAAAAATAGAAGCACACAAATATTTTAAAATACAAGTTTGTGCTATATGTACAAAACACCCCTTGCTCATACCATCAAAACGTTAACGTTTACCAACTTTGATGACAGGTATTTGCAATGTTATACCAATCCCAAATGAGCAAGAAGACACAATGAAAGAAAGACACAAAGTGATGGAGTATCTGACCTTTGGGTCAGGCAGCATCTGTGGAGATCATGGATAGGTGATGCATATAAGGAACTGCAGATGCTGGTCTATACCGAAGATAGGCTGGAGTAACTCAGTGGGTCAGGCATTTTTAGATTTAGATATACAGGGCGGAAACAGGCCCTTCGGCCCAGCGATCCCCGCACACTAACACTATCCTGCACACACTAGAGACAATTTTTACATTTACCCAGTCAATTAACCTACATACCTGTACGTCTTTGGAGTGTGGGAGGAAACCGAAGATATCGGAGAAAACCCACGCAGATCACGGGGAGAACGTACAAACGGCGCCCGTAGTCAGGATCGCACCCGAGTCTCCGGCGCTGCATTCGCTGTAAGGCAGCAACTCTACCGCTGCGCCACCGCATTCTGAAGGATCCCGACCCAAAACGCCACCTAGTCTTTTTCTCTAGTTACTCCAGAATTTTCTGTCTATCTTATAGATATGTGATGTTTTAGGTTAAGACCTATCTGTCCATGTTGATTTGAAGTCCCAACCGTAATGTCGCCCTTGTTCTCACAGATGCTACCTGACCCACTGAATTATGTCGCTTTGTGTAAACCAGCATCTGCAGTTGCTTGTTTCTACACGAAGATACAATACCGTTTGCAGTCTGCAGTCTTTACAAATAACCTAAAGGGTTTTTTTTTACCATAAATTTATTTAGCAGCTTTGAAAGGATCTTAATCCCAGTGTTTCAAATCAACCATGAATTCCCAGTTCCTTTATCCTATGGTCACCCAATTCTGACCAGCCCACCTGCAGAAACAGGGCTTCCTTCTGATTCAACCAGAGGTTTGGCAGCTCTGATGTTCTACTATACCATACCCACATCACCCATGTCTTAAATATAAAACCAACTGTGCAGCGGTCTCATAAGACCCAGGCCTTATTTATACATTGGGCAAAGGCTGAATTTGACTGAGTGAAACGATAGACACGAAAAGCCAGAGTAGCTCAACGGGACTGGCAGCATCTCCGGTGAGAAGAGATAGGTGATGTTTCGGATCATGTCCCTTCTTCAGACTATCTCAGTAGGAGAGGGGTGGGGGAAATCAACTTCCCACATTGCCCCCACGTACCACACGTTTAGTTTCTGGTCAAACATGTAGGTGTTATTCAAATGGTTGATGGCACGATCCACAGCAAATCCATCTCCCATCTCCACCATGGCAGCTCCGGGCTTGCTCTTCATGAATTTCACCTGTACAAGCAGAAAAAAACCCACAATTATTTTTCAATTCGCCAATAGTGAGTGTGGAAACTGGCCCTTCAGCCCAACTTGCCCACACCAGCCAACTTGTCCCAGCTACACTGGTCCCACCTGCCCGTGTTTGGCCCATATCCCTCCAAACCTGTCCTATCCACATACCTGTCTTAACTGTTTCTTAAATGTTGGGATAGTCCCAGCCTTAACTACCTTCTCTGGCAGCGTGGGCCATACACCCACCACTCTGCCCCTTCACCTTGAACCTATGTCCTCTGGTCCTCGATGAAACCAGGCATACAAATTTACATAATGAAATATGGTTAATTGATTTACTTACAACCCAATGAATAAGACATTTATACGCACCTTCTCCACGTTCCCGTACAAGCAGAAGATGTTGAACACCCGGTCACAATTCATCCTGGAAGGCTCCAATCCATAGACCATCAGCACTGGGCTTTCCGCTTGCGGCCCATACTCTGGAGGTGGTGGGGGTGGTGGAGGACCGTACTGAGGGCCATAGCGTTGGCTGGGTGGGCCCCGGTGAGGACCACCCACAGGAGGGGGACCGCCCATCCGACGGCGCTCATAATGGGCTGGTGGGCCGTAGTCATCATCTGGATAGTGACTATACCCTCCTTGGGGGGCTCCTGTGGGAGAAAATCAAAGCAGATACATGGATGTCGTTCAGGAAGCAATGCATTGAAAAACTACACTAAAGAAACAAACATTAATCTGCAGACAGAAAGCTGGAGGAATTCAGTGAGACAGGCAGTATATCATATCATATCATATATATACAGCCGGAAACAGGCCTTTTCGGCCCTCCAAGTCCGTGCCGCCCAGTGATCCCCGTACATTAACACTATCCTACACCCACTAGGGACAATTTTTACATTTACCCAGCCAATTAACCTACATACCTGTACGTCTTTGGAGTGTCTCTGGAGAGAAGGAATGGGTGACGTTTCGGGACGAGACCAGACTGGTTAGGGATAAGGGAAACGAGAGATAGACAATGATGTAGAGATAAACAAGGAAAAATATGCAAAAAGTAACGATGATGAAGGAAACAGACCATTGTTAGCTGTATGTTGGATGAAATGAGAAGCTGTTGCGACTTGGGTGGGGGAGGGATAGAGAGAATGCCGGGTTACTTGAATTAGGAGAAATCAATATTCATACCACTGCCTACATGCATTGTTCTTTATCTCTCTCCATCATAGTCTATATCTCTCTCATTTCCCTAATCCCTAACCAGTCTGAAGGGTCTCGACCCAAAACGACAACCATTCCTTCTCTCCAGAGATGCTGCCTGTCCCCGCTTAGTTACTCCAGCTTTTTGTGTCCTTCGGTTTAAACCAGCATCTGCAGTTCCTTCCGACACATTAAACTGCAAAGGACACGAGGCCCTCTCAGAAATTCACAGGGTCGAGCCACATGCACTGCTTGACTCTCTAACACTCCCAATAACTTCATATCAAGCAGGCCGTCAGTGTTTTCAAGATGCGTGGCATTAACGGTGACCCGGGTGTTTGCATTCAGAACTGGCTTACTCACAAAAGTCAGGGTTGTGGAGAAAGGGTGTTATTCTGGGCAGAGGTGTGATACATGGACCTCTTATTTGAGGTTTATATAAACAGCAAATATAGATGGCAAGCCTGCATTCAACACCAAAGTTGGTAGTTACGCAGTGAGGAAGGTTGTCAAAGGTAGACAGCTGGATACAGCAGTTACAGAAATAGAAGATGTGAAGGCTTGAGGTTTATGAGGAATAGAGGGATTAAGGTTTACAGCCTTTACTGCAGCGTCAGACTGATGTGAAACCTGATAATGGCATGATGGAGGTGACACAATGGCACTAAGGAGGTTGTTAGATCGGCATGTTGATATACAGGGATAGTTCACGTGCAGGGAATCATGAGCATAACCTGGAATAAATTTATTTAGTCAAAGTGGTGAATCTGTGGAATTCATTGCCACATTTGAATGAGGAGCCCAAGTCAATGGATATTTTTTTTACAGCAGATTGACGGATTCTTGATGAGCAAGGGTGTCAGGGGTGCTGAAGGAACAGCAATATATTTCTAAATCCGCTTGGAGGCCAACTTCCAGTGTTACTGTCCCCATGTTTATTAGTTCCCCATGCTAAGTTCTTGATTAGTATGAATGTGGGGAAAAGATAGATCAGCCATGATTGAATAGTGAAGTAGACTTGATAGGCCAAATGGCTCAATTCTTCAAATTGAATTTATAAATCGGCACCGGCATTAATGAATTTCAATGTATTCAAATATGATCGTTCAGTCACCTCACTCCCACCAGTCTATCCTCTTACCGTACTCAGAAGGATGGTCTCCAAGCAATGCGGGTTGACGTTGCCTCTTGTTGGGATCACCTGTGCAAAGTGAAAAGTGAGCGGAAAAAAAACAAGTTAAAATTAACTTCAGGCTGCCAAAGGCACCCAAAATAATCGCGCAATAGAAAAGTAAAAGCAAAACTTTGGATGGGGAGAAAGAAAAATAAAACCAGCATAGAATACATTAAGAGAATTACAATTTTTCCCCCACAGTACAGATACATATTTAAGACTTTGAACTTTGAATTTATACAACAGTCTAATAGATCTAATGCCACAAAGGTTCAAGCATAAAAAGGTCTACTTACAGCAAAGTTAGAGAATAACGTCCATGTGCACAAAATTTCTGCATTTTTCCTTACCACCCAATGCTTCAACAGCAACTTATTGCAGTTTTGAAAGATGGCGCCCCAAACATATGCTTCAACCCTGCATTACACGTTTTGCAGCAATGAATAGACATTTTTTACAAAGACAGTACTAGCTTCTAACAATTGCATCTAGCAACAATCTCTTAACGTTCACAGTTCAGGTAACATTTTCTTCACAGATGTCAAATGGTTCAGTAAAGTGGTGAATATGAAAACCCAGTGTTCCTCCATGTCGCTCTCCTGAAAGTAGTGTTGGATGCGATGGTCTTTGTGGTAGCAAGGCTTACTTGGGAAGGATCTGTGTACATCTCCCACATAGGTGTCCACAAATGCAGTGGTGTACCATTGGTAATGTATCGTTTATGCAGCAAAATGGCTGTACTGATGTGCCTCACACAATGTGTCTTTTATTCCCTCCTGTTGAAGTTGCATGTTGCCGAGTATCAGATGTTCATGTCTGAATGTTCTCTGAAAATGTAGGAATGTAGAGAACTGGTGTTTCTCGTCAGGTTGCTTTGACTGGTGGAAGGAATTCAGCGTGTACTTCAAGAGCGTTGTATGAATGCACTGGTCTTATGACGAATACTCCTCTAAGCAAAGTGAAGGGGAAGCCCCTGAGAAAATTCTGTATCAGTTCACGTGAGGCAGTGTTTTTGGCCTTTGTTTGAAGAAATCTTGAAAATGAACACGTTAAGTCTCTGGCGAATATGCCTCATTGTCTGCCTCCATTACCTTCACTTCAGAAGTCTAGGACAATGGTGGTTTGCCTCACAGTATGTAAGTCATGGCATGTCGTATCGCTGCTGGGTGATCTTGGGTCAATGTATGACACTCGATGTATTGGATCAGGATTTTGTTCTTGTTCAGTAAGGAAAGAATTCTGCTGGCTTCTCCAGAAAGGTCTGCCTATTACTGTTGCACCATGAGCCCTTACCCATCAAATGGTTTGATTATATAATGCAAAAGCAGAGTTTAAAATTAACAGGCTATCAAACAGTTCAACATTTAAGCAAAAAAAAAAAAAAAAAAAATACAATTCAAGATTTTATTTTGATCACAGATAAACACAGTTGAGCATATTTAAATTATAAAAGACTCTTAATACGAGATTTAAATCCACATTCACAAACTTACACCGTTCTTACTTGCAAGTTACACTGCTGTTAATTTTAAGCATTGCTGTTTCCACAAATAGTGGGTCACACACGTGCGCCCTATTTTTAAAGGCATTATATAATATTAATGCTGCCCTAGATGTGCTCGTTATAGATGAGAAGTGCACCATGATTAAGATTCAGATAGTCTTTACTGTACCCAAATCGAATTCCATTATGCATTAAATGAAGGAATTCAATGAAAGAATTGTACAAAGCTGGTTAAATACATGATGTCACAATTTACAGTCATCATTTGGGCCGCCAAATCTCAGGTTTGACTTTCCTTTTCTGTTCAATGCAATGCTGAATTTCATCATCGGGACAAACCCCAGACAAATTATTCCTGCTGTATGCACACCATGGGCTTGGTCAAGAGGCTAACTATCAGAATGTGAACTAAAGAAAATTAGCAGCCAAATTTCAGAAACCCCTAAAACATCACTGCCCAGAGATGTGATGGTCTTTGTATGTCCTGTCCCAGAACACCCAAGGAAACCTGCCAATTGCCAGGAAAGTCAAACCCTGTGGAGCGTGCAAAAGATGGAAAACTTCCAGCAACATTCTGCTTTGACACAAATTTCAGTCACAGAGTAATAATGAAAGCAGGAAAACATTTATCACCGCGGTCCTTACCCAGCACATACATATTTTTAAACTGCGTTCCACCACAATTTTATTAGACGCACTTCCTGATATTTTTAAGATTTGGATTACCTATTTTGGAAATCCCAAGAAATATCAGTGTACCCAAGTGATTTGCAAGAGTGATTATACAGAACATCCAGGAGGCATGAATATAAATAACAATGTGTGCCAACTCTCAGTAGATCCTTCATAAGATATTTATAACCCAGAAACACCAGTCTACCACCTGCTGCATATTCTTCAAACAATCTTTCAGGCGATGTGGTCACCCTTTGAAACAACACTGTTGATTTATCGTGTGGCAGCAAAGCTACATTTGTTTGAGGCTCATTTGGATACAATGTGCTTTGGAAAGATTTGAAAATGTATTCATGAATGGAATGGAGATCATGGCTTTGCGGAGAGATGGGGTTTTTTTCCATACAAATTCCAGTTCACAATTTTAGTAGCCATCAAAAAATGTTGTACATTCGCAAAGATAAAAATCTAGATATTAAAAGGAGCTCTATTTGGTACACTTCCATGCTAGAAATATCTCTGCAATTAAAGTCAAATGTTCTGGGCAGTTTATGAGGCACTTAAACAATGCAAACAAATAACCTTTGAATCTTGATGTTTACCAACAGTTTTATAGGATTGCTGGGATCTGGACAGGGCTGCAAACTTTGTATTCCTTGGCTATTCAAAGCTTGGTCCAGCATCACAGCCAAACTGCAAACTGCAAGGAAGCAAGATTTGCCCTTCCAAACCACTGATTTAATGACATTTGTTTTTAGTGGCATTTTATGAAGCATCAGAAAAATCAAACATTCTAATCCATTTATGGACTGCAATGATACACAAATCTTAGTCAAAAGAATTCAGAACCATTGATTCAATCCTGACAGATGTAACAGAGAAATTTTCAATTTCATTTATATATATATATATTACACACATAGAAAGTATTTTCAGAAACTGTGATGATTGTTTGAAAAGTTAAAACTGACAGGGAACAAGTTCAGTAAAGGCTGTAAACCTTAATCCACTGTTCAATCTTCAACTGTAATATTATAGTTTATTTAAGAGTGCTTAAAGGGTAAAAGGCATTAATTTATATGAAGTAACTTCTATGGATTCAAACACAAAATACTAAGATCCTTTAGTCATCAATGCCTTGAATGGACCAATTCCAATAACCGAGACCATTTAGCAGCTAGAGAACTTCAACCAAGGCTAATAAATCTCCCTAATCTGTGATTGTGCAGAATAAGCAGTTAAAACACCTCCGTAATAAAAAATGGAACACCAGAAATAATGATAAAAAGCTGTATAAAGTAGATGTTTTGTAAATGTATAAAAATTCTGTATTATCCACCAAAGCTTTAGAATCAAAATACAATCGTTCAAATCCAAATGCAAGGAATCCCGTTGCCTTACTAAACTCATTGTACGGGAAGGTCCGGTACATCTTGCCAACTAAACCCAGACCCAAGGTGGACATAGCGCTTTGACAATATGAAAAGCAAAGCGGCTAGCTGGTACAAATATACCACTGTATAAATCACGATGCAGGAAGCTGCTGGGGATAAAAGCGTTACATGTGATTAAGCTCAACACAATCAAACTGAAGTAAATTAATTACACGAGCAGCGACAAAGTGGAGAAACAAATATAAACTGCGTTTAGATCACCAGATCAAAACAGAACAAGATAGTTCAGTTGTTAAAATAAAACACAAGCTTCACATTTATAGATGTAATATCAACTGAAGAACCCCATTTACTACATGGTAAGCAAAAGCCTTCTGACCTATTTCCAATGAAATAAGGTTTGTTATTTCTAAGCAAATCCTGAAGCTCAAATCTAGTTCAAAAATATTATGGGGGCGTTTTTGTGCATGGTTTAACCACAAAGCTTGCCAGGTTGTTAAGCTGGTTACCAATAGACACAGTCTTGCCCATGTGCTTGTCTGTTAAGCTATTCTGAGCTTCCACATCCATCCACTGACTGGAAAAGAAAGCTATTCACCAAACGAGAACCCACCACCATGAGACAGATTGAGCAGTTGTTAGAAGCCTACAAGGTGCAGTATTCCAATGTTGCTGGAAGCTTTTCTGAATTCCCATTATTGACAGCACCAAAGTTATAACTGTAAAATATGGTGTAGTGTTAGATGGAATGTAATTTGCAAAACAAGTGGTAATGTATAAGAGATACAAAATTCAAGAATTGCATGTAAATTTAAATGCAGATGTACCAAGTATATATTACCTTGTCCTCCCAAATTAGGATTTGTATAGTCCCAAGTATCCTGATCATTTTTGAAGACGTTCAAACGAGTAGGCTAGAGTGGAATTCAAACTATATTAGTGCAATGAATTAATGTGGAACATCTGCTTTCCAGTAAATAACCATGGTTCAAGCCAAAAAACGTAGTGTGATTATCCAATACAAACCATGCCTAGAGCCACTTTGAAGCCTTATTGCCTCACCATCCCAAAAGACAGACACCATTTACAAAAGAGTTTCATATTTACAACATACTGATATTATCTTAATTGTAACCTCTATCATTTAGCAGTCATAACAAGACATTCTACAATTGTGGAAATGTAAATTTTTTGGAATAAAATTAATTCAGCCCATCGTCTCAGTTCAAGTTTTCTCATTCTTCATTAGTGAGTATTCGAGGCAGTACGTCGATTTTAACATGCAACTTACTTTTGCATACTCAATCTTCAAAGTACAACATCCAGAATAAATGTCTGCTCCATTGAGAGATGCTTTTGCTCTCTGAGCACTCTGCACAGAGTCAAATGTGTCCCAAGTTAAGATAAATAAAATCAGATGGAAGGCACATCAAAGGGGCAGCACAAAGGCGTAGCAGTAGAGCTGCTGCTTTACACGGCCAGAGAGCTGGGTTTAATTCTCACTACTACGAGTGCTGGCTGAATGGAGTGGGATGGGGGGTAAATGGTCATATCATTTCAGGTCAAATTTGTAGTTTGAGCCAATGGCAAAGGGACTAATGTCAGGGAGATTAAAGCTTATTTCAAAGGTGGGAAACAGATTGATGCAACACGAGCGAGGTGGAGGTTTAAGAAGATAGCAAGCAGTGTAACAAAGGGACTCAGAGGCGTTAGAGAAGTGGAACATCACCTTACATATGGAATCGGGTGCCAAGCAGAACACCGCAAAGGGTGTATTTCTCACACAAAGGGCAGTAGGTGTATGGAACAAGCTGTCAAAGGAGGTAGTCAAGGCTGGGACTATCCCAATGTCTAAGAAACAGTTAGACAAGTACACGGATAGGACAGGTTTGGAGGGATATGGACCACCCAGACTCCATCACTCGATGTGGATGAGGAAGGCTGGGAGCAGTAGGAAAGATTAAATACCCAGAGCTTGCCCAGTTTTATTCTTCAGTCACCAACATAATTGAATTGACTTTTCTATCCCACTGCTGTGCCAGTTGCTTAAACTGCAGCTTCCATTAAATCCAAAAACAACCGGTGTATCTCACTGCTGCACAAAAGTACAGCTTATGCAGATCCCAGACGTAGAGTAATCAACTTACAAAGCTATGGGAGTGTGCCCATATCCCCATTACTAACTTAACAGTAGAATATGTCAACGGGTAAACTTTGTCCAATGCCTCACACATTCAGCACTAAAAAGGATATTCCACCATTGCCTGCACGCCATTCTTTCTGAATATGACAATTCTTTGCACAGGTCCACAAGGATTGCAAATTGTGTACAACACATCCTGTAAAATAAAAAAAATGGTTTGTTATAATGAGCTCACAATTTCACATTGGGCTCAACATTGTCCTCGCTTCCATCCGACGGAATAAAAGATATAAAGATGCAAAAGAAAAGGTTTCAAGATGCACAATGACAAAACACTTAAGTTGCATCCCTCTTTCAACTGTTATAGAGTGATTTAGTGCAGAACCACTCTTCGGCCCACTGAATCTGTACTGATAATAAAGCACCCATTCACACCAATGCTGCTGGCATGAGGGAAGAAAGTGAAGCACTTAGAGGTCATAGGGTGAACACACAAGCTCCACACGGACAGCACGGTACAAACACATTTGTTGAGAGCGGAAAGGCGGTAGGTGCACCAGCTGGGACTGGCACCAGTTGGCTCACAGCAGGAGAGCAGACTTCCTCCCACAAACCTCAACCACCCATTTACACAATCTTGTATTAATCCCATTTTAATTCTCCCATATTCTTACAAACTCCATTGCAAATCTTTATCACCCAACTAGGGGAGCTTTACAGTAAACAACTCAGCACAGTGGCACAGCTTTACAGCACCAGACCTGGGTTCAGATCCTTGGGTGCTGTCTGCACGGAGTTTGCATTTGCTCCAGTTTTCTCCCGTTTCCAGCCACATCCCAAAGGCGTGCGGGTTTGTCAGTTAAACAAGCCTCCATAAAATGCCCCAGGCAACAGGGAGTGGATGAGCAAATGGGACAACATAGAAATAGCATGAAACGTATGATCGACCGCCAGCGTAGACTAGGTGGGCCGAAGGGCCTGTCTCTATGTTGTATCTCAAACTCCAAAGCGAAAACTAAATAACCACTGGACAACTGAGCATAAAGATTGAAATGTGGATCACTGAACTATGAGACAATGACACAAATGTATTATTTTAATTCTCAAGTCCTACTGATTTGAACCTGTTTCAATGGTTACATAATTATACACAATGCACAATACCATAAAAACATTTGATAACCCACCGTAGTAATTGGGTAGATGGGGTTCATGACTGTGAAGAGCAGTATGTTGTTTACATTTCTGGAATCATCGGAATCGCCAGGCCTGGAGATTTTCTGGCTGGTAGAATAGTTAACAAAAGCAGGTTGTGCACCCACATAGATCTGACTTTCAACTGCAAAGTTCACACAGGCACACGCACCATTCAGCTCCTCAAATTCCACTAATGCTTGTCTCTTCTTTGGCATCATCACCACATAGCTACAACGACAAAGAAAAGCTGGTATCAGTTCTCTGTACAGCACGTGAATGTCGTCAAGTAATGCCTCCATATTGAGCAAGGGATCTTCAAAAAAAATCTAAACGCTTCGCCTTTAAACCAAGGAAAAAGCAATAAGGATTCCTTTAAAAAAGCATGTTATAATTTAGCCTTATGGCCTTACAGTCAAAATGAGAGAATACAACACTGTTAATTGGAGAACAACCATTTCTTCAATTAAATCATGTCATGAAGCTCAGCAACAAAATTGCTCAAAATATAAATTTCTCGTTCATCCAAATTGATCATGAAACAAAATAATAAGAGACATACGGTAGATTCTGATATCATGATTAAACAGTGTTAAAGGAACAGTGGGTCAGGCAGCATTGGGGGAGGGGACTGGACAGGCAGCGTTTTGGGCTGCGACCATTCTTCAGACAGATTGAGAAAAGGGCTCAGCTGCTACTTCTCAACAGATCTTGGCCCAGTGCAAGAAACAGAAGACCTTAGTTTTCATAACTCAACGGTCAATTATGGGACCCCTTGCCAAATCCAAATATCTGGAATTCCAGCAGCAACACGTCTGCTGACAAACAAGTACTTAGAACAGTGATCAGTTGTCACCACATTGTCACCATGACTTCAGTGATGTGCAGCCACACATGGTTGCACAAGTTAAAAGTTCAGCATATCAATGAGCGTTGATTTTTCATGGTTAGTAAGGGTGTCAAAGGTTATAGGGAGAACACAGAACAATGGGGTAGAGGGGGAAAAATAGATCAGGCATGAGTGAATGGTGGAGTAGACTCGATGGACAGAATGGCCAAAAGGGAGTTAGATAGAACTCGGAGGGAGAGCGGAATCAAGGGGACAAGGCAGGAAAAGGGTACTGATTGTGGATGATCAGCAATGATCACATTGAATGGTGCTGGCACGAAGGGCTGAATGGCCTACTCCTGCACCTATTGTCTATGTATGTCTTGCTGTCTTTGTTGGACATCAAATGCTTAATGTGGTTGGTGCTTATTACTAAGCTTGCACCTAGAAGTCTGAGTGACTTCCAAAATGAGTAACTGAATGTTTTTTTTTAAATTGACATTTAACGCTTCGCTCTCACACATTGTGTTTCTATTCATTTGACGTCTGCCACATTCTATGAACAAATTGCAGGCCCACCACCAATTTTCCAACACCCTATTTCCAGAGCAGTGCTGGATTTACCACTTTGCCAGAGGTTACTTAATAATAATTCAACAATACACCTCGGACCAACTAATTATCCCCCCCCCCCCCCCCCCCAAGGAAACATGGATTGTTTTGATGGTGTACCTGCAATCAAATCTGCTGTATTTGTAAATGCGTTTTGACATAAATTAGGATATATTTTAAAAAGTTAGAAATCTGCTTTTTAAATTTCCCGAATTCTACTGGTCTTCTATGATCTATGTTACCTGAAAAATGAATCTGGCTCAGCCTCGAGGCAATTAATTGCACTCACGTCACTATGCAGGATGTCAGGTCTAATTATAAACTGGAGGGAGCAGATGGGAACCAGGATCTCAGAAACTAGGTCAGGATACAGACTGTGCAATTCTAGCAGGGGTGTCAGATTCGATTCACAATCGGGCTTTGCAAATCACTCAATAAGCCCATGAAACATTACCCACCACGGGGAAAGTTAATAAATGTAATATTTGCAACGGAAAATATATCGACTCTGGACCTGCGCTTACCTGATGGCACCAAACTCCTGCAGTGCCTCGACAAGGTCTGCCTCCATTACTCCATCAGACAGGCCTCTGACATGTACCACAGGGGATGGAGACGGTTTATGAGGATCTTCAAGATAGCTGCCATCCTGTTGCTGCAAACGAGAGTTACGTTAGTGCAGTGAATTGTGTCATCTCCCACTACACCAACCAGCCTGGGGAAAACGATCAACTTCCAGAAGCCGTTCACAATGCCTTCTGTAATAATCTACCCACAATGAGATGGCCCATTCCATTCATCTGTTAGCACCCAGATAACACGTGGCCTCAGCTTGCTGCTAGTTGAGCATCTTTTTACCCATTGGCTCCAGTCAGGTCAGAGTTCCAGATTCTTGTCCACAGGGGGCATTTCTTGTAGGGGGAGGGGGGAATTGGCGAGGTGTCTGGAGATTTAGGGAACATAAATGCCTCGAATTACGGCATATGTGCCATATTTTCAGGTGGACCACAATTTAATTTAAAAAAATACAATATAACAATTTTTAAAACCATAGGATTATCATTGTCCACAATGGGACTCAAATTATTTGAATTACTAATTGAATTATTTGAATTGCTAGACAGAAAGATGGTAGTTTGAACAGTAAAAATAGCCAAATGAATTAGTTTCCTCAAGAGCGAAAAGCCGAAATGTCCAGAAACCAGTGTCAAAACTCCAATGTCGCGTGAGTATATTCGACCAGTATCTGAGATAGGAAGAAATGGTGGAGTAAGATTAAATGAAACAGGAAGCATACAAAAAATGAAGGCAATTGATTAGGAAATCATATAAAGCAGCAGATCCGGTTGTAAGATCAGATACAAGATGCAAACAAAGCACATCCGTGAATCCTAGCATTCATATCATAACTCCCTTATGTAGAAATCCTCCAATAACATCCCCACATTTTTCAGGATTAGATTCCATTTGGTCATCATATCACCTCCCTTCCCTCAGAATTAACCAATTTCCACGCAAGTTTAGCAGGGGTTTACTTAAAACATTTCCAAGGGACTATATCAGCTTGCCTACACTTGAAAATAGCACAATTGCTTCTGAGCATTTACACATGAAGTAGCAAGATATTACAAAAAAAATTAACTCCTAAAAAATGCTCCAAAGCCATTTGGTTTTATACTACGACTCCAATTGTTCAAATGTAAGTGATCAGAAGGCAGTGATCATTTTCTTTATTGAAGCTGAAGAATCCATCGAATTAAGAAAAAACATAGTTCTTGTAAAGTAAACAAAGGTTTAATGCTCAAAATCTCCTTTTGTAACTTTCTTGCTTGGTAAACAAGGCAGCAATGCGATTACTCGACTCAAATGCATTTTTGAGCACCTTTCTTTCTTTCTTTGCTCAGGCAAGCATTGATGCACAAGTAAGCACTCACCAACTAAAATCAGGAAGTAAACTCGGGCAGAATAGCAATTCTGAAGGTTAATGGGTGAAATATGAGAAATCTTTAAGAGTTTACATCCCTTAATAGTTATTCTAGCAGACAATGAAGTACAGTTCAAGGCAGGAAGTCCCCAGATATCAGGAGAGTCCCTCCCCAACTACAAATGGTTGCAAACCCTTGGAATTCGCAACAGCAATTAGCTGTCTATTTTCAGCTGCTGAGAATACTCAAAACTGAGATCCGGAGATCTTTTTTTTAAGCCATGGTATCATTTGATCAGCAAACCTGGCTTGCTGGTCATGCGACACCCGAAATCCCTGAAGGCAATCATATGCAACCAATGACTTAAATGCTTCAGCCCTGATAATGTACGTACGTCAACCAGAAAATTAATCACATTCCACCTTTGTCCACTGGGACACTGCAGCTTGTGCTCAAATCATGTTCAAAAACCTCATGCACTGCACTTTAGCAAGAGTGCTCGTCCAAATGCACCAGGTCCACTGGATCCCCTCGACTATTCTGTTAATTGCCACGTCAAAAAATACAAGTTTTCAATAAATCTATGTCCGCGTACCATTTTTTCCATCGGATTCCACTATCTCCCCCCCCCCCCCCCCCCACAGATCTAGTCTCTATGGGACTTTGAGAAATGATAAACAATGCACCCATTATCACCATTCGTGATTCTCAGAACTTGAATGCAGGTCTTATCAGTTTTCAGTCCCATTAACTTTTCACTAATGCTAATTGCCATCAGTTCTACATTCCAGTCCCATTATTCTCTGCTATTCCTAGATTTCCTGCACTATTTTTTGTGAAGGTGGGCAAAATATGACAAATGCCTCTATCTCCTTATCCCCCAAGTGCTTTCTTCCTCTCAGCGTAAATATGGAAGTTTTGAGTGTTTATTTCTCACTAGACAACTCTGGTAACCTATGTCCCCTTCCTTTACCAATGCACTCCTTTGCTTTAATATGATCTTCAGCATACCACTTTTTCTGACAAGATTGTAACTTTTATATGATCTACTCAATACCCTCTGATCCATGGCTGCACTGTCATTCCTGAAGTTGTTGTGCGCTGTAAATGGTAACATATTTCTTGTAATATTTTGAATTCATGCTTTAAATGTTAACTACTGTGATTGCTGACCCAGATTAAACTTGAAATGTAGTTTTCCAAACTACCACAGGCAGCTCAAACACAATTTAGTAATTGTTGCATATACTGGTATCGGGCTGCTTTCAATTTATGTAAAATTCTACAAGGACCCGGGCTTCCTACCAAATTTAATTAATCCTTTGAAAAAAGTCTGTTCTCTCAACAATGGTGGAGAAAATCCATCCGCTGCACTATATGTACTAATTTGGTTTGCCAGATTAATTGAAGTTCCCCGTAACCTTTCCCATTTATTCATTGATCAGGATCTAGGTGTTTCTGGCAACATTAGTATGTTGAAACTACCTGCTTGAAACTACTGTACTGTACTGTTTGAGAGCAATTCCAACAACGCACAAGCTGGATCAACGTCATCCATGAAAAAGCAGCTATTGGGCACTCTACCAAACTAAATATTGCCCTACCAGTCACACTAGGCCTGCTGTGTATATAATCCATAAAATATACTCTAGTTACTTCCCATACCCAACACACATCTTCAACCAGAGCAACATTTAAAAAACAATTTAAGTTCCATAGTTTTGCCTATGATAGATAAAGCCATTCAGCCCACGAGATCAACCAAACAATCAGAGCAACCTGCGTATGTCCACTAATTTTAACTGATCTATCAACCGGCATAATTTGGGATGGGAAACCATGGGATAGAAGACCCCCATGAAGAATGTGCAAATTCCACACCTAGAAAACTACAATTCAGGATTGAAACTGGGCCATCCTGGCTGCAATGCAGCACCACCCAGGGTCATAGCAGCCAAACAGGCCTTTTAGCAGCCACTACCTGCCATGCTAGCCTGCTGTAAATTCCCAAACAGGCCACACACTTAAAGTGTATGAAGGAACTGCAGATGCTGGTTTAATGCTGCAGTAATTCAGTGGGTCAGGCAGCATCAAGAGAATTTTGCCTGAAGAAGGATATCGAGCCAAAACGCCACCTAATCCTTTCCTCCAGAGATGCTGCCTTACCGGCTGAATTGTTCCAGTATTTTGTGTCTATCCGAGGCACACTGTACAGTTAAAAATATGTAGACCATCCCCCAGAGAATCCAGTACAAAATCCTCATGACCTACAAAGCCCTCCATAACCTGGCCCCATCCTACCTGACCGACCTCCTCCACAGGCACACTCCCACCTGCACCCTCCACTCAGCTGCTGCCAATCTCCTATCCCCCCACATCCGGACCAAACTCAGATCCTGGGGGGACAGGGCTTTCTCCATCGCTGCTCCCACCCTATGGAACTCACTACCCCAAACCGTCAGAGACTCCTCCACACTCACCACATTCAAAACATCACTGAAGTCTCACCTGTTCAGTACTGCCTTCAACCACTGAAGGTCACCTCACCTTGTCTCCTTTCTCTGTTCGTTTACTTATTTATCTATTTATTCACTTCCCTATGTTCTCTAAATCCCTGTAAAGCGTCTTTGAGTATATGAAAAGCGCGATATAAATGTAATGCATTATTATTATTATCCCTTCCTTGGTTGGCGCCAGGTTGAAGTCCTCGAACTGTGTAAGTAGCCTCACCAGGACTGCAGCAGTACAGGAGCTTTCTCTCACCCTTCGATTAAAATAAAGCAACACGCATCCATCCCGTAGGTAAGGGGGAAAAATAAATTAATCAATAGCATACATGGTGTCCTCGAACACAAAGATGCGGGCACGTGGACTATAAGACCCACAACTGAGACGATAAGACCCACAACCCACAATGACCAGATTTATCAAATATTATTAGGTGAATTATTGACCGAGGCAGCTCCAACTGAGGTTGCGGTGGGATGCGGGCTTCCCCATGTCCTCTGTGCCGTGTGAGGAGCCGCCAACTCTTCCCCCACCCCTTAAGTTAGGCAGGAGTCACCATAACCCCATCCCTCCCCTCCCACACACTCACACCGAGCGGGATGGGATCCCACCTCCTCCTCCCCCAGCTTCCCACCTAGCCGAGCGGGATCATTTATCATATCATATCATATATATACAGCCGGAAACAGGCCTTTTCGGCCCACCAAGTCCGTGCCGCCCAGTGATCCCCGCACATTAACACTATCCTACACCCACTAGGGACAATTTTTACATTTACCCAGCCAATTAACCTACATACCTGTACGTCTTTGGAGTGTGGGAGGAAACCGAAGATCTCGGAGAAAACCCACGCAGGTCACGGGGAGAACGTACAAACTCCTTACAGTGCAGCACCCGTAGTCGGGATCGAACCTGAGTCTCCGGCGCTGCATTCGCTGTAAGGCAGCAACTCTACCGCTGCGCTACCGTGCCGCCCAGTGTAGTTTTTTTGTGTAGTTTCATTTTAAAACACAGCGCGGAAACAGGCCCTTCGGCCCAGCGATCCCATCCCCGCACACTAACACTATCCTACACACACACACACACACACACCAGGGGGACAATTTTACATTTATACCGAAGCCAATTAACCTACAAACCTGCACGTCTTTTTGGAGTGTGGGAGAAAAACCGGAGATCCGGAGAAAACCCACGCGGGGAGAACGTACAAACAAACTCCGCACAGACAGCGGCCGTGGTGGGGATCGAACCCGGGTCTCCGTGAGGCAGCAGCTCTACCCGCTGCGCCACCTGGTACGGGATTATCCCCCCCCTTCCCCCCGAGGCTTCTCACAGCCAGGCCCAGGCGAGCGGGATGGGGTCAGATCCCACCTCATCCTCTACCTAACCCCCCCCCCGCTTCCCACTCACAGCAGGCCTGGTCCCGGTGTCCCCGTCCTCGTCCTCATCCACGTCCCGCCGAGCGGCCCCGTCCCCGGCCCCGGCTCGGTCAGCCGCCCGCGCCGCCATTTTCTACCCGCTTGCCGCCCTCAGCCGCCCTGCCCCTCCCCGCCCCGCCCCGGCGCGGACCGCTATCTCCATCTCCAGTCTCCAACCTCTCGTTCCATCGCCATCCCCGCTCTTACTCGGCTGCCGTCGTTCTCGGTCCTCTGTCGCTTGGCCGCCCGGCCGTCGTACACTTGCTGCCTGGTCGCCATCTCGCCGCCGTGTGTGTGTGTGCGTGTGTGCGCGCGTCCGTCTCCCTCACTCTCCGCCACAGCCGCGCAACATGGCGCCCGCCTATAAATAGCCCCCGCGTCGGCGTCGCTCCCGCCCCCCCCGCCACCCCCATTGGCCAATCGCCACCCAGCAACAGCCCGCTCCGCGCTCCCACTGGCTCCCCGCAACAATGCACCCCCTTCCGATTGGTCGCTCCTCGCCAAGGCCCGCCCTACCCGGCGTTCATTAGTCACGGCCGTCGCCGTCCCCGCGCCGCTATTGGCCGCTCCGAACGTCTATCAAATGAAAGCACGTAGAGTCTGCAACAAAAGGTTCCGCCTGCGCTCCACGTGGACCCTGCGGGCCAAGGTTGGACCACCATGACACATAAAGTGCTGGAGTAACCCAGCAGGGCAGGCAGCATGTTGTGGCTATCTTCGGTGTCAACCAGCATCTGCAATTCCTTCCTACACAAAGATGTTGAGAACAAGGAACAGCAGATAGACAATAAATGCTGGAGTAACTCAGCAGGGCAGGCAGCATTTTGGTTTAAATCGAAGGTAGACACAAAATGCTGGAGCAAGTGTCGTGTCTTCGGTATAAACCAGCATCTGCAATTCCTTCCTTCCTTCACAAAGACTTTGAGAACAAGGAACAGCAGATACACACAAAATAGAAACATACAAACATAGAAAATAGGTGCAGGAGGAGGCCATTCAGCCCTTCGAGCCAGCACTGCCATTCAATATGATCGTGGCTGATCATCTACAATCAGTAGGCTTGTATACACTGGAATTTAGAAGGATGAGGGGGGATCTTATTGAAACATAATAATAATAATAATAATAATGTATTTTATTTATATAGCGCTTTTCATATACTCAAAGACGCTTTACAGAGATTTAGAGAACGGTAGCGCAGCGGTAGAGTTGCTGCTTTACAGCGAATGCAGCGCCGGAGACTCAGGTTCGATCCTGACTACGGGTGCTGCACTGTAAGGAGTTTGTACGTTCTCCCCGTGACCTGCGTGGGTTTTCTCCGAGATCTTCGGTTTCCTCCCACACTCCAAAGACGTACAGGTATGTAGGTTAATTGGCTAGGTAAAGGTAAAAATTGTCCCTAGTGGGTGTAGGATAGTGTTAATGTGCGGGGATCGCTGGGCGGCACGGACTTGGTGGGCCGAAAAGGCCTGTTTCCGGCTGTATATATATGATATGATATGATAGGGAAATTAATAAATAGATAAATAAGTAAATAAATAAACGAACAGAGAAAGGAGGCAGAAGGTGAGGTGACCTTCAGTGGTTGAAGGCAGTACTGAACAGGTGAGACTTCAGCGATGTTTTGAATGTGGTGAGTGTGGAGGAGTCTCTAACGTTTTGGGGTAGTGAGTTCCATAGGGTGGGAGCAGCGATGGAGAAAGCCCTGTCCCCCCAGGATCTGAGTTTGGTCCGGATGTGGGGGGATAGGAGATTGGCAGCAGCAGAGCGGAGGGTGCAGGTGGGAGTGTGCCTGTGGAGGAGGTCGGTCAGGTAGGATGGGGCCAGGTTATGGAGGGCTTTGTAGATTATGAGGAGGATTTTGTACTGGATTCTCTGGGGGATGGGGAACCAGTGGAGTTTATAAAGGACGGGGGTGATATGGTCACGGATCGGGGTGTGGGTGAGTAGACGGGCAGCGGAGTTTTGAATGTATTGAAGTTTACTGATGATTTTTGAGGGTGCGCCATAGAGGAGGCTGTTGCAGTAGTCCAGACGGGAGGTGATGAAGGCATGGATGAGGGTTTCTGCAGCTGTGGAGGAGAGGGATGGACGGAGACGGGCAATGTTTTTGAGGTGGAAGAAGGCTGTCTTTGTGATGTGTTTGTCGAAGGAGAGGGTTTGATCAAAGATGATTCCAAGATTCCGGATGTGAGGGGAGGTGGATATTGGGAGACCATCAATGTTGAGGATGAAGTTTTGGGTGGATTTGGTGAGCGTTTTTGGACCAATGATGATGATTTCAGATTTGTTGCAATTGAGTTTGAGGAAATTTGATTGAAGCCAAGATTTTATTTCAGTGATGCAGTTTGTCAGTGTAGAGTGTGTGGTGGGGGAGATTGACTTGGTGGAGATGAGGAGCTGGATATCATCGGCGAAG
>NC_135993.1:11094509-11127227 GCF_053455715.1 Rhinoraja longicauda
TCACTAGATTAGACTTTACAACAGGGAAGGATGAGAGGAGATCTTATCGAAACGTATAAGATTATTAAGGGGTTGGACACGTTAGAGGCAGGAAACATGTTCCCAATGTTGGGGGAGGTCCAGAACAAGGGGCCACAGTTTAAGAATAAGGGGTCGGCCATTTAGAACTGAGATGAGGAAAAACTTTTTCAGTCAGAGAGTTGTGAATCTGTGGAATTCTTTGCCACAGAAGGCTGTGGAGGCCGTCAATCTGAAGAAGGGTCTCGACCCGAAACGTCACCCATTCCTTCTCTCCTGAGATGCTGCCTGACCTGCTGAGTTACTCCAGCATTTTGTGAATAAATACCTTTGATAAATAGTAATGTTTTTAAGGCAGAGAGAGGTCGATTCTTGATTAGCGTGATTGTCAGGGGTTACGGGGGGGGGGAGGGAAGGAAGGCAGGAGATTGGGGTTAGGAGGGAGAGATAGATCAGCCATGATTGAATGGCGGAGTCGACGTGATGGGCCGAGTGGCCTAATTCTGCTCCTATCACTTATGAAACCGGGGCTCCCTTGAGGAAATGGGGAGAACGTGCAAACTCCACATGGACAGTGCCCGAGGTCAGGATCGAACCCGGGTCTCTGGAGCCGTGAGACAGCAGCCCTACCTGCCGTGCCCACTGTGACGCCCACATAAATGTGTGTGTGTGTGTCTGGTGGGGAATGGAAGATTCTTTTTAAAACTGTACCCTTCTCCGCTGGGAAACGAGATCTCTTCCTCGCTTCCCCTGTGTATCACACTGAGCGCTCTCTCTCTCTCTCTGACCGCTCTGATGGTATCTTGTGTTGTACCTCAGTGTTCTGAGTGCTGGCTCTTGTACACTCTAATCAACTGCTCACCACAACTATCCTATTACGAGACCCATCCCCGTCATCAGTTCCTAAGGTCTCAGCGCGGAATTAGGCCATTCGGCCCATCAAGCCCACTCCGCCATTCAATCATGGCCGATCTATCTCTCCCTCCTCACCCCATTCTCCTGCCTTCTCCCCATAACCCCTGACACCCGCACTAATCAAGAATCTGTCAATCTCTGCCTTAAAAATATCCACTGACTTGGTCTCCACGGCCTTCTGAGGCAAAGAATTCCACAGATTCACCACCCTCTGACTAAAGAAATCCCTCCTCATCTCCTTCCTAAAGGAACGTCCTTTAATTCTGAGGCTGTGGCCTCTGGTCCTGGACTCTCCCACTAGTGGAAACATCCTCTCCACATTAAGGAGTGGGCATACTTTACATTAAGCAAACTCGCTACGTGGTGAGTTCTATAACAGTGTGGTAAATGGTGAACGTACCGAAATTTTAAGTTCAATCAAAATGCAAGAACCAAATCATGGCTTCACGTGGTGTTTTGAACACGTGTGAGTTGCACTATAATCTTACGTGTGTCGAACACGCTTAGAACATACAACATAGAACAGTCCGACACAGGAACAGGCCTTACAACCCACACGCAGCAGAAAGCATTTTGTCGGGATACGTCGCTGCACGGTTTGGGAACAGCTCCATCCAAGACCGCAAGAAATCGCAGTGAATTGTGGACGCAGCCCAGACCATCACACAAACCAACCTCCCTTCCATTGACTCCATCTACACCTCACGCTGCCTCGGCAAGGCCAGCAGCACAATCAAGGACCAGTCTCACCCCGGCCACTCCCTCTTCTCCCCTCTCCCATCGGGCAAGAGGTACAGAAGTGTGAAAACGCACACCTCCAGATTCAGGGACAGTTTCTTCCCAGCTGTTATCAGGCAACTGAACCATCCTACCACAACCAGAGAGCAGTGGTGAACTACTATCTACCTCATCGGGGACCCTCGGACTATCCTTGATCGGACTTTACTGAACTTTTCCTAGCACTGAACGTTATTCCCTGTATCTGTACACTGTGGACGGCTCAATTGTAATCACGTATTGTCTTTCCGTTGGCTGGTTAACACGCAACAAAAGCTTTTCACTGTACCTCGGTACACGTGACAATAAACTAAACTAAACTAATCTAAACAATGTCTGCCTAAAGCACGATCGCAAGCTAAACTAATCTCCGCTGCCGTCTGTACGGAGTTTGTACGTTCTCCCCGTGACCTGCGTGGGTTTTCTCCGAGATCTTCGGTTTCCTCCCAAACTCCAAAGACGTGCAGGTTTGTAGGTTAATTGGCTGGGCAAATGTAAAAATTGTCCCTGGTGGGTGTAGGATAGTGTTAATGTGCGGGGATCGCTGGGCGGCGTGGACCCGGTGGGCCGAAGGGCCTGTTTCTGCGCTGTATCGCTAAAAAAATAAATAAAGCCTATTCGGTTGTGTTTCTGCAAGTAAGAATTTCATTGTTCTAACTGGAACGTTTGAGAATAAAACACTCCTCTTGACTCTTGACACTTGATTCCCCAAACCAGTTCAAGAAAGGTCTCGACCCAAAACGTCGCCCATTCCTTCATGTGTCACTTGAGGTAAGACTGTCATGTGAGGAAAGATTGGAAAGATTGGAAAGGCTGGGGAAGATGCTGGAGTCAATTATAAAAGACGAAATTGCTGAGCATTTGGATAGCAGTAACGGGATCATTCCGAGTCAGCATGGATTTACGAAGGGGAAATCATGCTTGACAAATCTACTGGAATTTTATGAGGATGTAGCTAGGAAAATTGACAGGGGAGAGTCAGTGGATGTGGTGTACCTCGACTTTCAGAAAGCCTTCGACAAGGTCCCACATAGGAGATTAGTGGGCAAAATTAGAGCACATGGTATTGGGGGTAGGGTACTGACATGGATAGAAAGTTGGTTGACAGACAGAAAGCAAAGAGTGGGGATAAATGGGTCCCTTTCGGAATGGCAGGCAGTGACCAGTGGGGTACCGCAAGGTTCGGTGCTGGGACCCCAGCTATTTACGATATACATTAATGACTTAGATGAAGGGATTAAAAGTACCATTAGCAAATTTGCAGATGATACTAAGCTGGGGGGTAGTGTGAATTGTGAGGAAGATGCAATAAGGCTGCAGGGTGACTTGGACAGGTTGTGTGAGTGGGCGGATACATGGCAGATGCAGTTTAATGTAGATAAGTGTGAGGTTATTCACTTTGGAAGTAAGAATAGAAAGGCAGATTATTATCTGAATGGTGTCAAGTTAGGAAGAGGGGATATTCAACGAGATCTGGGTGTCCTAGTGCATCAGTCACTGAAAGGAAGCATGCAGGTACAGCAGGCAGTGAAGAAAACCAATGGAATGTTGACCTTCATAACAAGAGGAGTTGAGTATAGGAGCAAAGAGGTCCTTCTACAGTTGTACCGGGCCCTGGTGAGACCGCACCTGGAGTACTGTGTGCAGTTTTGGTCTCCAAATTTGAGGAAGGATATTCTTGCTATTGAGGGCGTGCAGCGTAGGTTTACTAGGTTAATTCCCGGAATGGCAGGACTATCATATGTTGAAAGGCTGGAGCAATTAGGCTTGTATACACTGGAATATAGAAGGATGAGGGGGGATCTTATTGAAACATATAAGATAATTAGGGGATTGGACACATTAGAGGCAGGAAACATGTTCCCAATGTTGGGGGAGTCCAGAACAAGGGGCCACAGTTTAAGAATAAGGGGTAGGCCATTTAGAACGGAGATGAGGAAGAACTTTTTCAGTCAGACAGTGGTGAAGGTGTGGAATTCTCTGCCTCAGAAGGCAGTGGAGGCCAGTTTGTTGGATGCTTTCAAGAGAGAGATGGATAGAGCTCTTAAGGATAGCGGAGTGAGGGGGTATGGGGAGAAGGCAGGAACGGGGTACTGATTGAGAGTGATCAGCCATGATCGCATTGAATGGTGGTGCTGGCTCGAAGGGCTGAATGGCCTACTCCTGCACCTATTGTCTATTGTCTATTGGCTGGGCTTATATACACTGGAGTTTAGAAGGATGAGAGGGAAACTTATAAAATTATAAAAGGACTGGACAAGCTAGATGCAGGAAAAATGTTCCCAATGTTGGGGGAGTCCAGAACCAGGGGCCACACAGTCTTAGAATAAAGGGGAGGCCATTTAAAACTGAGGGGAGAAGAAACTTTTTCATCCAGAGAGTTGTGAATTGGTGGAATTCTCTGCCACAGAGGGCAGTGGAGGCCAATTCACTGGATGAATTTAAGAGAGAGTTAGATAGAGCTCTAGGGGCTAGTGGATTCAAGGGGTATGGGGAGAAGGCAGGCACGGGTTCCTGATTGTGGATGATCGGCCATGATCAGCCAATGAATGGCGGTGCTGGCTCGAATGGCCAAATGGCCTCCTTCTGCGCCTATGTTTCTATGTTTCTTCAGAGATAGACTCAAAAAGCTGGAGTAACTCAGCGGGTCAGGCAGCATCTCTGGAGAGAAGGAATGGGTGACGTTTCGGGTCGAGACCCTTCTTCGGAGATGCTGCCTGGCCCGCTGAGTTACTCCAGCTATTTGTGTTGATGGTTTTAACGAGCATCTGCAGTACCTTGCTACAACCTTCATCCTTTATCTGTGCAACGAAATCTTTTCGCTGTGTCTCGATAACAGTGACATTAATAACGAAACAAGCAAACGGTTGCTTGGGGCCTTCAAATGTTCTTAAGTTGATGTGTATCCTTGTCACGTGTACTGAGGTACAGAGAATAGGTTTGTTTAGCATGCAGATTAGATACACCACACACACATACAATTGAGGGGGGATCTTATAGAAACTTACAAAATTCTTAAGGGGTTGGACAGGCTAGATGCGGGAAGATTGTTCCCGATGTTGGGGAAGTCCAGAACAAGGGGTCGCAGTTTAAGGATAAGGGGGAAGTCTTTGAGGACCGAGATGAGAAAACATTTCTTCACACAGAGAGTGGTGAATCTGTGGAATTCTCTGCCACAGAGTGTAGTTGAGGCCAGTTCATTGGCTATATTTAAGAGGGAGTTAGATGTGGCCCTTGTGGCTAAAGGGATCAGGGGGTATGGAGAGAAGGCAGGTACGGGATACTGAGTTGGATGATCAGCCATGATCATATTGAATGGCGGTGCAGGCTCGAAGGGCCGAATGGCCTACTCCTGCACCTATTTTCTATGTTTCTAATCAGTTTCAACTCCAATGCGTTACAAGGGTCAAGAGTGTTATATTGTCATATGTCCCTCGAAACTCAACAAATAAATTCTTACGTGCACCAACACACCAGATACAAGTTCATAAGTTCTAGGAGCAGAATTAGGCCATTCGGCCCTTCAAGGGATCTCATGGTGGCGCAGCGGTAGAGTTGCTGCCTTACAGCGAATGCAGCGCCGGAGACCCGGGTTCCATCCCGACTACGGGCGCTGTCTGTGCGGAGTTTGTACGTGACCTGCGTGGGTTTTCCCCGAGATCTTTGGTTTCCTCCCACACTCCAAAGGCGTGCAGGTTTGTAGGTTTTTTGGCTTGGTGTAAATGTAAAAATTGTCCCTAGTGGGTGTAGGATAGTGTTAGTGTGCGGGGATCGCTGGTCGGCGCGGACCCGGTGGGCCGAAGGGCCTGTTTCCGCGCTGTATCTCTAAACTAAACCAGAGCGAATGGGAGATTGTTGGTCGGCGTGGACTCTGTGGGACGAAGGGACTGTTTCCCTGCTGAATGTCCAAACGAAAAAGAAACCCTAAAGTTTGCAGAGTGAAACAGTGAATGAATGGCCAGTGGATGTCTTCTCTTGCTGTGTGATGTGAGCATTGTAGCGTAGAATTGAGCAGAGAGCGGTGAGTCTGAGGTGATAAATAGGCTGCCGTTCCATTCAGCAGCTTGCCCACAATTCCACACCTCAGTGCTATTCGCACATTATCATTGAATGACCTTATTGCATCTTCAAGATGGGAATATAAATGTCCCAAATCAAATGGCAGATGCTTGAAGGTCTTGCGAAATATTCTTCAAGGCTGGATCTCCACGAGAATAGTTTTTTGGGGGAAAGAGATTCATCCTGTAATAACCCTGGGCTTCTGCTGGGAATACGTTCTATTTTTTGTTATCAGACGTGATATCTTGGCAGCGTTGTGCAGCAGTAATGTGCCTGGAGCTACGATGTGCTGCGCTGTGTAATGGCAGCTGAGATCTGTCCCATTGCAGTGTTTGACATTATTTCACAGTGTCTTTACTTGAAGTTTCAACTAGGTCAATGCAATCAAATCCATGTTGGTTTCTGCTTGAGCTGCTTTCTGGAAATTACTGTGCGTGTGCGCGTGCATGTGTGTACGCGCGCGCGTGTGGGTGTGCGCGTGTTTGCACGCTAATGTCTGTGCGCGTGTGTGCATGCGGTGTATGTGCGTGGGCGGTTTGTGCAAGCGTATGTATGTGCGTGCGGTGGGTGTTTGTGTGCGGTGTGTGTGTGTGGGTGTGTGTGCGGTGTGTGTGCGGTGTGTATGTATGGGTGTGTGTGTGGGTGTGTGTGTGTGGGTGTGTGTGCGGTGTGTGTGTGTGGGTGTGTGTGTGTGGGTGTGTGCGTGTGTGGGTGTGTGTGTGTGCGTGCGGTATGTGTGTGTGTGTGTGTGCGTGCGGTATGTGTGTGTGGTGTGTGTGTGTGTGTGTGTGTGCGTGCGGTATGTGTGTGTGGGTGTGTGTGGGTGTGTGTGTGTGGGTGTGTGTGTGTGGGTGTGTGTGGTGTGTGCGTGCGGTGTGTGTGTGTGGGTGTGTGTGTGTGGGTGTGTGCGGTGGGTGTGTGTGTGGGTGTGTGTGGGTGTGTGTGTGTGCGTGCGGTATGTGTGTGTGTGTGTGCGTGCGGTATGTGTGTGTGGTGTGTGTGTGTGCGGTATGTGTGTGTGGGTGTGTGTGGGTGTGTGTGGGTGTGTGTGTGCGGTGGGTGTGTGTGTGGGTGTGTGTGGGTGTGTGTGGTGTGTGCGTGCGGTGTGTGTGTGTGGGTGTGTGTGTGTGGGTGTGTGCGGTGGGTGTGTGTGGGTGTGTGTGTGTGCGTGCGGTATGTGTGTGTGTGCGGTATGTGTGTGTGGTGTGTGTGTGTGTGTGTGTGGGTGCGGTATGTGTGTGTGGGTGTGTGGGTGTGTGTGTGTGTGTGTGTGTGCGTGCGGTATGTGTGTGTGGGTGTGTGTGGGTGTGTGTGGGTGTGTGTGCGGTGTGTGTGTGTGTGGGTGTGTGTGTGTGGGTGTGTGTGGTGTGTGCGTGCGGTGTGTGTGTGTGTGTGGGTGTGTGTGCGTGCGGTGTGTGTGTGCGCGCGTATTGTGTGTGTGTGTGTGCGGGCATGTATTTGAGTGTAGTTTATTGTCATGTGTACCGAGGTACAGCGAGAAGCTCTTGTTGCGTGCTGAAATGCAAAATGCACTGGGCGGCACGGTGGCGCAGCGGTAGAGTTGCCGCCTTACAGCGAATGCAGCGCCAGAGACTCAGGTTCGATCCTGACTGCAGGCGCCGTCTGTACGGAGTTTGTACGTTCTCCCCGTGACCTGCGTGGGTTTTCCCCGAGATCTTCGGTTTCCTCCCACACTCCAAAGGCGTGTAGGTTTGTAGGTTAATTGGCTGGGTAAATGTAAAAAAAATTGTCCCTAGTGTGTGTAGGATAGTGTTAATGTGCAAGGATCGCTGGGCGGCACGGACCCGGTGGGCCGAAGGGCCTGTTTCTGCGCTGTATCTCTAAATCTAAAAATCTAAAAATGGAAAAGCCACGCGGAGTTGGTGTTGGAAGTAACGGGCGATTTATTAAACTGGTGCGCACCAGGAGAACAGTCAAAGCTGATCAAATGAGGTCGTAATCACAGAAACTTGACTAACAGCAAAACGAGGCCTTGCACAGAAATTTGACAAACGGTAAAACTAGGTCTTGCACAGGATGGAACTCAGAAAGACTTAATTAGGTGACGAATAGATTGAGATGATTATCCACAATCCTAACTTTGTTGACAGTAGACCCAGTTTTCCGTTACAACGATGGGTGGATGCTATAATATCATCAATGAAGTTCCTGAAACTTGGGTGTCGGCATGTCGGCCTCTACTTTGAGGCTTCGTCTGCGGTTCCCAGTCACCACATTAGCACCATCCACATCCTGATCGACTAGTTGTTAGCCCTCACTACTCTTTACCTTACAACATGCGCTAACAAGGCAGCAAAAGACAATACATGACTAGATGTGTTATTGTGCTTTGAACGCAGGTGAGTACTATTATAATCTACGGAACAGGGACCATTTAGGCCACTGTGCTCCTGTTGTTCAAATCTGATAAAACACAAAGTGCTGGAGTAACTTAGTGTGTTCGACAGCATCTGTGGAGGGGATGAATCTATTCATACTGGAGCATGTGTATGTGTGTGTCTGTGGCAGTGTGTGAGTGTGTGTGTGGTGTAAGTGTGTGTTTGCGTGTGTGTGGTAGTGTGAATGTGTGAGTGTGTTTGTGTGTAGTTATCAGTGTGTGTGTGTGTGTGGTTGTCAGCGTGAGTGTGTGTTTGTGTGTGAGCGTAAGTGTGTATGTGTTTGTGTGGTTGTGTGTGAGAGAGTGTGTGTGTGTGTGGTTGTGTGAGAGTGTGTGTGTGGTTGTGTGTGAGAGAGTGTGTGTGTGTGTGGTTGTGTGTGAGAGAGAGTGTGTGTGCGTGTGTGGTTGTGTGAGAGTGTGTGTGTGGTTGTGTGTGAGAGAGAGTGTGTGTGTGTTTGTGTGTGAGTGAGTGGGTGTGTGCGTGTGTGTGTGTGGTTGCGTGTGAGTGTGTGTTCACATACAAATGCATACCCATATATCTATATATATATATGTGTGTGTGAGTGTGCACATCGTGTGGGTGTGCGTGTGAGAGTGTGTGCTCACATAAACATATATACACCGATCAGCCAAAACATTATGACCACTGACAGGCGAAGTGAATAACATTGATTATCTTGTTACAATGGCACCTGTCAAGGGGTGGGATATATTAGGCAGCAAGTGAACAGTCAGTTCTTGAAGTTGATGCGTTGGATGCAGGAGAAATGGGCAGGAGTAAAGACCTGAGCGACTTTGACAAGGGCCAAATTGTTATGGCCAGACGACTGGGTCAGAGCATCTCTGAAACGGCAAGGTTTGTGGGGTGCTCCCGGTCAGCAGTGGTGAGTACCGACCGACAGTGGTCCGAGGAGGGACAAACCACAAACCGGCGACAGGCAGGGTGTTGGGCGCCCAAGGCTCATCGATGCGCGAGGGCAACGAAGGTTATCCCGTCTGGTCCGAACCGACAGAAGGTCGACTGTGGCACAAGTCACAGAAAATGTTAATGGTGGTCACGGGAGGAATGTGTCACAATACACAGTGCATCGTACCCTGCTGCGAATGGGGCAGCACACGGAAGACCAACAGCATAGTAGGCAGGTGGGCATAATGTTTTGGCTCATCAGGTCATAATATTTTGGCTGATCAGTGTATATGTGTGAGTGTGTGTGTGTGTGTGATTGTGTGAGTATGTTCATCATGTGGGTGGGTGTGAGAGTGTGTGTGTGAGTGTGTACATTGTGTGTGTGAGTGTGTGTGTGAGTGTGTACATTGTGTGTGTGAGTGTGTACATTGTGTGTGTGAGTGTGTGTGTGAGTGTGTACATTGTGTGTGTGTTGCCTTGCCACTAACTTCCTGTTAACAAACTAGGCCCATTGATGTTTTGGTTTATGTTCTGCTTTGCCTGCCATGGGACTGCAGCCAAGGGGAATGGGCTTTTGGGCAGGAGTTGTTACGGCTAATTCCTACGATGCTGAAAGATTAATCTGTTTGACAAAAAATATTGGCAGCGGGGCAATAGACAATAGACAATAGACAATAGGTGCAGGAGTAGGCCATTCGTCCCTTCGAGCCAGCACCGCCATTCAATGTGATCATGGCTGATCATTCTCAATCAGTACCCCGTTCCTGCCTTCTCCCCATACCCCCTGACTCCGCTATCGTTAAGAGCTCTATCTAGCTCTCTCTTGAATGTATTCAGAGAATTGGCCTCCACTGCCCTCTGAGGCAGAGAATTCCACAGATTCACAACTCTCTGACTAAAAAGGTTTTTCCTCATCTCTGTTCTAAATGGCCTACCCCTTATTCTTAAACTGTGGCCCCTGGTTCTGGACTCCCCCAACATTGGGAACATGTTTCCTGCCTCTAACATGTCCAACCCCTTAATAATCATATGTTTCGATAAGATCCCCTCTCATCCTTCTAAATTCCAGTGTATACAAACCTAGTCGTTCCAGTCTTTCAACATATGACAGTCCCGCCATTCCGGGAATTAACCTAGTAAACCTATGCTGCACGCCCTCAATAGCAAGAATATCCTTCCTCAAATTTGGAGACCAAAACTGCACACAGTATTCCAGGTGCGGTCTCACTAGGGCCCTGTACAACTGCAGAAGGACCTCTTTGCTCCTATACTCAACTCCTCTTGTTATGAAGGCCAACATTCCATTGGCTTTCTTTACTGCCTGCTGTACCTGCATGCTTCCTTTCAGTGACTGATGCACTAGGACACCCAGATCACGTTGTAAGTCCCCTTTTCCTAACTTGACACCATTCAAATAATAATCTGCCTTCCTATTCTTACCACCAAAGTGGATAACCTCACACTTATCTACATTAAACTGCATCTGCCATGCATCCGCCCACTCACACAACCTGTCTAAGTCACCCTGCAACCTCATAGCATCTTCCTCACAGTTCACACTGCCACCCAGCTTTGTATCATCGGCAAATTTGCTAATGGTACTTTTAATCCCTTCATCCAAGTCATTGATGTATATTGTAAATAGCTGCGGTCCCAACACCGAGCCTTGCGGTACCCCACTAGTCACTGCCTGCCATTCTGAAAGGGACCCATTTATCCCCACTCTTTGCTTTCTGTCTGTCAACCAACTTTCTATCCATATCAGTACCCTACCCCAAATACCATGGTCTCTAATTTTGCCCACTAATCTCCTATGTGGGACCTTGTCGAAGGTTTTCTGAAAGTCGAGGTACACCACATCCACCGGCTCTCCCCTGTCAATTTTCCTAGTTACATCCTCAAAAAATTCCAGTAGATTAGTCAAGCACGATTTCCCCTTCGTAAATCCATGCTGACTCGGAATGATCCTGTTACCGCTATCCAAATGCTCCGCAATTTTGTCTTTTATAATTGACTCCAGCATCTTCCCCACCACTGATGTCAGACTAACTGGTCTATAATTTCCCGTTTTCTCTCTCCCTCCTTTCTTGAAAAGTGGGACAACATTAGCTACCCTCCAATCCACAGGAACTGACCCGGAACTGACCCGGAGTCCAAACTTAACCAACCTGATCTCCCGGTGGCTCAGCACTTCAACTCCCCCTCCCACTCCTAGCCTGACCTTTCTGTCATGGGCCTCCTCCATTGTCAGAGTGAGGCCCAGCGCAAATTGGAGGAACAGCACCTCATATTTCGCTTGGGCAGCTTGCAGCCCAGCGGTATGAACATTGACTTCTCCAACTTCAGATAGCTCCTCTGTCCCTCTCTTTCCCCTCCCCCTTCCCAGTTCTCCCACTGTCTTCCTGTCTCCAACTACATCCTATCTGTGTCCCGCCCCCCCTGACATCAGTCTGAAGAAGGGTCTCGACCTGAAACGTCACCCATTCCTTCTCTCCTGAGATGCTGCCTGACCTGCTGAGTTACTCCTGCATCTTGTGAGACCTTAAACTAAACTAAACATTAGCCCATGTTATTCCAGTTTCACATCCAGCACACTCGGGGCAATTTACAGAAGCCAATTGTCCTACAAACCTGCACGTCTTTGGAGTGTGGGTGGAAACCAGGGCACCCGGAGAAAACCCATGTGGTCGCAGGGAGAACGAACAAACCCCATACAGACAGCACCCGTAGTCGGGATCGAACCCGGGTCTCTGGCGCTGTGAGGCAGCAACTCTACCGCTGCTGTGTGAGAGTGTTTTCTCTACGATAGACAATAGGTGCAGGAGGAGGCCATTCGGCCCTTCGAGCCCGCACCGCCATTCATTGTGATCATGGCTGATCATTCTCAATCAGTACCCCGTTCCTGCCTTCTCCCCATACCCCCTGATGTATATCAAGATGGATAAATAAATCTAGTATAAGAAGATAACTGCAGATGCTGGTACAACTCAAAGGTATTTATTCACAAAATGCTGGAGTAACTCAGCAGGTCAGGCAGCATCTTGGGAGAGAAGGAATGGGTAATGTTTCGGGTCGAGACCCTTCTTCAGACTGATAAATAAATCTATTTGCCATTTATACCAGATAGGTCCCCAACCTGGGTCTCGAGGGAAACATCCCCACTTTCTGTACGAGACACGGTAGCGCAGCGGTAGAGTTGCTGCTTTACAGCGAATGCAGCGCCGGAGACTCAGGTTCGATCCTGACTACGGGTGCTGCACTGTAAGGAGTTTGTACGTTCTCCCCGTGACCTGCGTGGGTTTTCTCCGAGATCTTCGGTTTCCTCCCACACTCCAAAGACGTACAGGTATGTAGGTTAATTGGCTGGGTAAATGTAAAAATTGTCCCTAGTGGGTGTAGGATAGTGTTAATGTACCGGGATCGCTGGGCGGCACGGACTTGGAGGGCCGAAAAGGCCTGTTTCCGGCTGTATATATATGATATGATATGACAATGCAAATCGTAATTAGAGAAAAAGTGATGCTTTTCCAGAGGTTTAGGACATCGGCATTGTCCTCATTATCCACGCCTTGCAGGGTGATGTGTGATTATTGGGTTCGAACAAGAGACTGAAGATTATTAAAAAACTTTGAGAAAGCTCTCGTTAGTGTTGCGATTTCCATGTTCCCAATTAATGCTGACATTAGTGCAGTGTCCAGATCCTTAATGAGAGGTTTTATGGAGAGACATTGCCTTGGGACGGACATTTTCATTACTCTGAGCAGATAGGAGGCCCTTGTGGTGACATAGTGTGTGTGAAACAGTGCAGAGTGTTGACAAGGTGGAGGTGTGTGGGTGGTAACAGGACTGCCTCAATACACACGTACACAGAGCTTTCAAGAGTTTTCTGTGTAAAAATAGTTGCCCCTCCAGTTTCTATTAACTCTTCCCCCCCCCCCCCTCACCTTAAACCTATGCCGTCCGATTCTCGATTCCGCTGTGCATTTACCTGATCTTACACATGACCTACCTCCAAGTCACTAATATAGATGGTGACGATCACACAAAACATTATGACCCGATGAGCCAAAACATTACGACCACCCGCCTAATATGCTGTTGGTCCTCCGTGTGCAGCCCCATACGCAGCAGGGTGCGATGCACTGTGTATTGTGACACATTCCTCCCGTGACCACCATTAACCATTTTCTGTGACTTGTGCCACAGTCGACCTTCTGTCGGTTCGGACCAGACGGGATAGCCTTCGTTGCCCTCGCGCATCGATGAGCCTTGGGCGCCCAACACCCTGCCTGTCGCCAGTTTGTGGTTCGTCCCTCCTCGGACCACTGTCGGTCGGTACTCACCACTGCTGACCGGGAGCACCCCACAAGCCTGGCCGTTTCAGAGATGCTCTGACCCAGTCGTCTGGCCATAACAATTTGGCCCTTGTCAAAGTCGCTCAGGTCTTTACTCCTGCCCATTTCTCCTGAATCCAACACATTAACTTCAAGAACTGACTGTTCACTTGCTGCCTAATATATCCCACCCCTTGACAAGTGCCATTGTAACAAGATAATCAATGTTATTCACTTCGCCTGTCAGTGGTCATAATGTTTTGGCTGGTATATGTCACAGCCCTGATCCCATCTGTACCCTACTGGTCACAGTTTGCCATTGTCTAAAACACTTCCTTAATCTGTTGAGTAGCCTTCTGTTTCCCTACCTTTTAGCCATCAGTGGCCCAGAAATAGAATTGTTGAGTCGTAGAGCACGGAATGAGGCCCTTCTGCCCAACCTGTCCATGCTGACCAAGATGCCCCATCTAAGATAGTTCCACTTTCCTGCGTTTGGCCCATATCCCTCCAAACCTTTCCGATCAAGATTTCCTATTCAAGAGAGAGTTAGATTTAGCTCTTATGACTAACGGAATCAAGGGATATGGGGAGAAAGCAGGAACGGGGTACTGATTTGGGGTGTAGGAAAATAACTGCAGATACAAATCGAAGGTATCACAAAATGCTGGGGTAACTCAGCGGGTCAGGCAGCATCTCTGGAGCGAAGGAATGTGTGACATTTCGGGTCTGAAGAAGGGTCTCGACCTGAAATGTCACCCAGCATTTTGTGATACCTATTGATTTTGGATGATCAGCTATGATCATATTGAATGGTGGTGCTGGCTCGAAGGGCCGAACGGCCTCCTCCTGCACCTATTTTCCACGTTTTTATGTTTCCATCCAAGTACCTGTCCAAGTGTTCAAAATCTCCGATGTCTTTGGAGTGTGGTAGGAAACCGGAGCACCCAGTGGAAACCCACACGGTCACGGGGAGAACGTACAAACTCCGCACAGACAGCACCCGTAGTCAGGATCAAACCCGGGTTTTAACTCTACCGCTGCTCCACCGACCCGCATCAAACCAACAACCGAAGATGCACAAAGATTCATGGAAAAAAGGCACAAAGTGCTGGAGTAACTCAGTGGGTCAGGCAGCATTTCTGGAGAAAAGGAATGGGTGACGTTTCGGGTCGAGACCCTTCTTCAGACTGAACTTTAAAGCTAAACTTTACAATCTTTAATGATTCAGTCATGTCACCAAGCAAACTACCATGGTAGTTCTTCAAGGATGGTCGTCTATGCTTCCAAGCAAGGCCAAGTCAGATGCAGCCATTTGCAATTGGCTCGGTGTCACTGTGAGAGGGAAAGGGGGGGGGGGGCCATCGTTCCTGCTCAGGATCGCCCCCCTGTGACTCCTGAGGGTAGTGCGAGCTGATGGAAAGGCAGGAGAGTGCAAACAAACAAACTACCCCCCCAGAGGATAGACACAAAATGCTGGAGTTACTCAGCGGGTCAGGCAGCATCTCGGGAGAGAAGGAATGGGTGACGTTTCGGGTCGAGACCCTTCTTCAGACTGATGCTGGTTAGAATCGAATGTAGACACAAAAGCCTGGACTAACTCAGCGGGTCAGGCAGCATCTCGGGAGAGAAGGAATGGGTGACGTTTCGGGTCGAGACCCTTCTTCAGACTGATGTCAGGGCCTGTTTCTGCGTTGTATCTCTAAACAAAACTAAATAAACTAAAGTGCATGACAGGAACAGGCCCAATTCGGCCAAGAGTGTCTGTTCCAAACATGATGCCAAGACCAACTCTTATCTACGTCTGAAGAAGGGTCCCAACCCCAAACGTCACCCATCCTTTTTCTCCAGAGATGCTGCCTGACCCATTGAGTTACTCTAACACTTTTTGCCTATCTCTGATCTACCTGTTCATAATCCATATTCCTCCATTCCCTGCATGTCCATATGCCTGTCCAAAAGCCTCTTAAACGTCACTATCATAACTGGCAGCGTTCTCCCCCCTCCCCTCTCCCCTCAACCCCCCCCCTTCCTTCTCCCCCACTCCCCCCTCCCACTCTCCTCCCCTCCCCTTCCCCTCCTTTTAAACTGAAAAATGTGAATAACTTTAAATATATAACAGCGATTTCAATAAAACTACTTGCATTATCACTAAAGTGACGATGGTGAGTAAGGTGGGCCTAAAATTGTCGCGCTATCGTGTACCATTTTGGCTGAAGTTCAGTCACAAACAAGGTAACAAACGAGAGTTTTAGTATACAGATTAAAAATAATAAAAAAGACGGAAAGATAGGCAGACCGTTGGTGAGGCTGCCATCGCTGATGGCGCCACCTGGTGGAATACCCCCCTAATCTAGGCGGCATTCTGGAAAACCTCCTCTACGCCCTTTCCAAAACCTCCTCATCCTCCAAAACGGAACATTGGCCATTCAGATTAAAATGTGCCTTGCCTTGACTTGCTGTCTGGTAAAATAAACGTCATCATTCACTTTGAATTCTTAAGGGAAAGTTCATAAGGGATTGGACAGGCTAGATGCAGGGAAAATGTTCCTCATGTTGGGGGAGTCCAGAACCAGGGGTTCACAGTTTAAGAATAAGGGGTCGGCCATTTAGGACTGAGACGAGGAATAAACGTTTTCACCCAGAGAGTTGTGAATCTGTGGAATTCTCTGCCACAGAGGGCAGTGGAGGCCAATTCACTGGATGTATTAAAGAGAGAGTTTGATAGAGCTCTTAGGGCTAACGGAATCAAGGGATATGGAGAGAAAGCAGGAATGGGGTACTGATTTTAGATGATCAGCCGTGATCATATTGAATGGCGGTGCTGGCTCGAAGGGCCAAATGGCCTACTCCTGCACCTATATTCTATGTTTCTGTGTTGCTGTGAATCAGAGATCACTCTTGTTTCAACGAGGAGCCATGTGCTGAGGGAACATGGTCAGACCCAGGGCTCGGGGAGCTGTGGACCGATAGATTCTTATTAAATATTACTCCAGGTGGATATTACTCCATTGGGCCGAAACTCTCCTGCATTGGTGCAACACCCTCTCCTCCCCCCTCCTCTCTCTCCCTGCCTCCCCTCTCCCTCCCTCCCTCCCTCCCTCCCTCCCTCCCTCCCTCCCTCCCTCCCTCCCTCCCTCCCTCCCTCCCTCCCTCCCTCCCTCCCTCCCTCCCTCCCTAGGAGATAGATTTAAACTTTAAAATGTGAATAACTTAAAAAATATAACACCGATTTCAATGAAACTTCTTCCATTAGCACCAAAGGGACGACGGTGAGTAAGGTGGGCCTAAAATTGTCGTGCTATCGTGTACCGTCTTGGCTGTAGTTCAGGAACGAACAAACAAACAAACAAACAAACGACCTTCCACCGCGGTTATCCGGGGGCGTTTATGAGCCTGGTTCTGCTGCCGAGATGTAATGAAATATTCATAGTGCCAGCGTGCTCTAATCGAGATCTCGCTGCAGGGTGAACATTGCAAACTGCAGGGATTGCTGGTGTTCACGAGACTTAAATCTGACCCTTGGTAAAATGTCATTCTGTAGTGCTGTTTGATCCAGATGGATACTCTCCCTTGAGCAAACTCTTGAGCAGAATCTGAACTGCTCACTCTGACGGCCTCTTCTCTCTGAGGCTCAGGGCTACACTATAAGGATAAGTATTTAACAGACACGGGTATACAATCAGTAGCAATGCAACCACCAGCTTGGAGAGGTGCCAAGGTGCCAACCACTGTCTTGGGGATGGACCATTAGTCAGGGTATTGGGTATCCAGAACCAGGAGCCACAGTTTAAGAATAAGGGGTAGGCCATTTAGAACGGAGATGAGGAAAAAAAAATTCAGTCAGAGAGTTGTGAATCTGTGGAATTCACTGCCTCAGAAGGCAGTGGAGGCCAATTCTCTGAATGCATTCAAGAGAGAGCTAGATCGAGCACTTAAGGATAGCGGAGTCAAGGGGTATGGGGAGAAGGCAGGAACGGGGTACTGATTGAGAATGATCAGCCATAATCACATTGAATGGCGGTGCTGGCTCGAAGGGCCGAATGGCCTCCTCCTACACCTATTGTCTATTGTCTGTTGACATCTTCCTTAAACCGCATCTCCTTTGATGTCACGTTTTCACACCTTGCCCTTCCTTATCTCTGTGGCTCCCTCTTCCCCTGATGTTCAGTCTGAAGAAGGGTCTCGGCCTGAAATGTCACCCGTTCCTTCCACGCTGCCTGTCCCGATGAGTTACTCCAACATTTTGTGTCTATTGAGTATTGCGGTTGGGATTTGATGTGACTGTTGTATAGGGCGTTGTATAGGTGGCGCGGCGGTAGAGTTGCTGCCTTGCAGCGCCGGAGACCCGGGTTCCATCCCGACTAAGGGCGCTGTCTGTACGGAGTTTGTACGTTTTCCCCGTGACTGCAAGGGTTTTCTCTGAGATCTTTGGTTTCCTCCCACACTCCAAAGACGTGCAGGTTTGTAGGTTAATTGGCTTGGTTTCAACGTAAATTGTCCTTAGTGTGTGTAGCAGGGTAGTGTTAGTGTGCGGGGATCGCTGGTCGGTGCGGACTCGGTGGGCCGAAGGGCATGTTGTCGCACTGTATGTCTAAACTAAACAAAACAAACATTGGTGAGGCCACATTTGTGTACTGTGTTTAGTTGCGGCAATTTGCTATAAAGGATGCCATGAAACGAGGGCCAGGCTCTGACTGTCTACCGTGTCTATGCCTCTCATAATTATACATATTTCTATCAGGTTTCCACTCAGATACTCCAGAGTAAACAATTCAAGTCCAGAACCAGGGTCCACAGTTTAAGAATAAGGGGTAGGCCATTTAGAACGGAGATAAGGAAAAAACTTTTTCACTCAGAGAGTTGTAAATCTGTGGAATTCTCTGCCTCAGAAGGCAGTGGAGGCCGATTCTCTGGATGCTTTCAAGAGAGAGTTAGCTAGAGCTCTTAATGATAGCGGAGTCAGGAGGTATGGGGAGAAGGCAGGAACGGGGTACTGATTGAGAATGATCAGCCATGATCACATTGAATGGCGGTGCTGGCTCGAAGAGCCGAATGGCCTCCTCCTGCACCTATTGTCTATTGTCTATTGTCTGTTTGTCCAACGTCTTCTTGTAGCTTGTACCTCCCATTATTAGCGGGTCTGAAGAAGGGACTCAACTGGAAATGTCACCTATTCCCTTCTCTCCAGAGATGCTCCCTGGTCTGCTGAGTTACTCTAGCATTTTGTGTCTACCCATCATTTTGTGTCCATCTTCAGTTAAAACTAGCATCTGCACTTCCTTCCTACACAAAGGTTTGATTCATAAGTTCATAAGTGATAGGAGCAGAATTAGGCCATTCGTCCCAATAAGTCTACTCTGCCGTTCAATCATGGCTGATCTATCTTTCCCTCTTAACCCCATTCTCCTGCCTTCTCCCCACAACCCCTGACACCCGTACTAATCAAGAATCTATCTATCTCTATTGTCTATTGTCTAAGGTTTGGAGGGAAATGGACCAAACGCGGACAGGTGGGACTCGTGTAGCTGGGACACGTTGGCCAGTGCGGGCGAGTTGGGCCGAAGGGCCTGTTTTTCCCACACCGTATCACTGTATGACTCGGGTGGGAACCTCCTCTCCACATCCACGGCAAGATTGGTCCCAGGTGTGAAGGGGTTATCCAGTGAGGAAAGATGAAAGAGATTTTGTTTGCGCTCTCCAGGGTACTGAAGCTCACTTGCTGATGTGATTAAAACATGCACGATCCTGGGGTGACTTGGCAGGGTGGATGTGGAGAGGAAAATTCCACTGCAGGGGAAACCCAGAACTAGGTATAGCCTCCAGGTAAAGAAGTCTCATTTACCAAGGATATGAAGAGGAATCTCCTCTCTCAAAGGGTTGTGAATCTTTGCAATTCAATGCAGCAGAGAGCTGTGGAGGCTGAGTGAATAATTCTATTCAAGGCCGTGATAGATTTCTAGACTGAGCGGTCAGGCAGGAAGGAGGAAAGCAAAGATACTAGAGGAGCAAGATAGACCACTCGACCCTTAAAACCGTAGTACGTCACGGCGGCCATTTTAGTCGGTAGAAACTTGCAGAAACATTTAAAAAGAAAAATAACAAAACTCTGTAAGTTGATAGATGAGATATATTTTGCATTTTAATGGTATCATCACACATACAGTTCCCCCAAAACACTGATTACACTGCGAGAGGCAGAGCGAAAGGCGGGTTTTGCTTACTAAAATGGCGGACGTTATGTACCACACTTCAGTATAGGCGATTTCGACGGAGTGGTCCAACTTGCTCCTCTAGTATCTTTGGGGGAAAGATTGGCTGTGATGTTATTGAATGTTGAAAGCCTCAGGGGGTTGCCTGGGCTGTTCCTGCGACGTTACCTTATGGTTTTGTTCATGGCCACAAGCTTCATCAAGGAGCGCTGCAGAAGAGGGAGAGATTTAGTTTACAAGCGTGGAAACCGTCCCTTCGGCCCGTCGAGTCCGCGCCAACCAGCGATCCCCGCATGCTAACACTATCCCACACACATCCAGGACGATGGACAATTTTACCGAAGCCAATTAACCTCCAAACCTGTACTGCTTTGGAGGGTGGGAAGAAAGTGAAGATTTCGGGGAAATCCCACGCAGGTCACGGGGAGAACGTGCAAACTCCGTACAGACAGCACCCGTAGTCGGGATGGAACCTGGGACTGTGAGGCAGCAGCTCGACAGCCGCACCGCCTGGATTGTAAATTGTTCCTAGTGTGCGTAGGATAGTATTAGTGTAGGGGGGGATCGCTGGTCGGCGCGGACTCGGTGGGCCAAAGTGCCCGTTTCCACGCCGTATCTCTAACGTCTGACGCTGCCGACCTGCCCGTCTCCAGGCAGCGACTGGGGGCAGCCAAGTGGCTCCTGGCACAGCATGGCACTGCAGGCAGGAGTGGAGCAATGCCAACCTTCCTGAGAAGGGCGCCAGCCATATGCCCAGTCATCTGCTACGTGCCGTGCAGTCTCCGATGTCACCTTCATTGGGAGAACGATTCTTAATCTTTAAAGCAACAAACTCACCTGGTTCCCGAAACGTCACCCATTCCTTCTCTCCAGAGATGCTGCCTGTCCCGCTGAGTTACTCCAACTTTTATGGGGTCTATAATTGGTATAGATAGGGCATCTTGATCAGCATGGACAAGCTAGGCCGAAGGCCTCGTTTCTGTGGTGTGTGACTCTATGACTCTAAACTGATTATGTTATTGGGCTTGTATCATTATGTTTTAGGTAGAGGGTGGTGAATCTGTGGGATTCTTTGCCAAGTCAGTGGATATTTTTAAGGCAGAGATAGATAGATTCTTCCAGGACGGAAGAATGAAGAAGGGTCTCGACCCGAAACGTCACCCATTCCTTCTCTCCCGAGATGCTGCCTGACCTGCTGAGTTACTCCAGCATTTTGTGAATAAATCGATTTGTACCAGCATCTGCAGTTATTTTCTTATAAATAGATTCTTGATTAGTACGGGTGTCAGGGGTTATGGGGAGAAGGCAGGAGAATGGGGTGAAGAGGGAAAGTCAGATCAGCCATGGTTGAATGGCGGAGTCGACTTGATGGGCCGAATGGCCGAATTCTGCTCCTATCACTTCTGACCTCATAGACTAACGAAGATAAAAAGGAAGGCAAATAGAGACATGGAGTGATACAGCACGGAAACAGGCCCTTCAGCCCAACTTGCCCACACCGGCCAACCAGTCCCACCTATACTAGTCCCATCTGCCCGCATTTGGCCCATATCCCTCTAAACCTACCCTATCCATGTACCTGTCTAAATGTTTCTTAAACGTTGGAGTAGTCCCAGCCTCAACTACCTCCTCTGGTAGCTCGTTCCATACCCCCACCACCCTCTGAGTGAAAAAGGTACTCCTCTGGTTCCTATTAAATCTTTACCCCTTCACCTTAAGCTTATGTTCTCGATTCCCCGATTCAGGGTAAGATGCTGGGATCTTGTACAATGAACGCTGCGCTGGAAGAACCCAGCAAGTCAGTCGGCATCTCAGGGCCTGTTCCCGCGCTGTATCTCTAAACTAAACTAAACTAAAGTCTACTTCGCCATTCAATCATGGCTGATCTGTCTTTCCCTCTCAACCCCATTATAGACAATAGACAATAGACAATAGGTGCAGGAGGAGGCCATTCGGCCCTTCGAGCCAGCACCACCATTCAATGTGATCATGGCTGATCATTCTCAATCAGTACCCCGTTCCTGCCTTCTCCCCATACCCCCTGACTCCGCTATCCTTAAGAGCTCTATCTAGCTCTCTCTTGAATACATTCAGAGAATTGGCCTCCACTGCCTTCTGAGGCAGAGAATTCCACAGATTTACAACTCTCTGACTGAAAACATTTTTCCTCATCTCCGTTCTAAATGGCCTACCCCTTATTCTTAAACTGTGCCCCCTGGTTCTGGACTCCCCCAACATTGGGAACATGTTTCGTGCCTCTAATGTGTCCAACCCCTTAATAATCCTATATGTTTCGATAAGATTCCCTCTCATCCTTCTAAATTCCAGTATATACAAGCCTAGTCGCTCCAGTCTTTCAACATACGACAGTCCCGCCATTCCGGGAATTAACCTAGTTAACCTACGCTGCACGCCCTTAATAGCAAGAATATCCTTCCTCAAATTTGGAGAGCAAAACTGCACACAGTACTCTAGGTGCGGTCTCACTAGGGCCCTGTACAACTGCAGAAGGACCTCTTTGCTCCTATACTCAACTCCTCTTGTTATGAAGGCCAACATTCCATTGGCTTTCTTCACTGCCTGCTGTACCTGCATGCTTCCTTTCAGTGACTGATGCACTAGAACACCCAGATCTCGTTGTACGTCCCCTTTTCCTAACTTGACACCTTCCGACACACTGGATGGGATTTATAAACAAGCCTGCATGTGAGAGGAAACTGGAGTCACGGGGAGAACGTGCAAACTCCACACAGACAGCCCCCGAGGTCAGGATCGAACCCGGGCCTCTGGCGCCGTGATGCAGCAGTTCTCGTAGCTGTGCCACAGTGAGGAAAGCTTAGTTTAGTTTAGTTTAGAGATATAGCGTGGAAACAGGCCCTTCGGCCCACCGGGTCCGTGCTGACCATCGATCACCCGTCCACCCTAGTTCTATACTATCCCACTTTCACGTCCACCCCCTGCACACTGGGGGGCAATTTACACAGGGACGATTGACCTTCGAATCTGCATGTCTTTGGAGTGTGGGAGGAAACCGGAGCACCTGGAGAAACGGTAGCGCAGCGGTAGAGTTGCTGCTTTACAGCGAATGCAGCGCCGGAGACTCAGGTTCGATCCTGACTACGGGTGCTGTACTGTAAGGAGTTTATACGTTCTCCCCGTGACCTGCGTGGGTTTTCTCCGAGATCTTCGGTTTCCTCCCACACTCCAAAGACGTGCAGGTGTGTAGGTTAATTGACTGGGTAAATGTAAAAATTGTCCCTAGTGTGTGTAGGATAGTGTTAATGTGCGGGGATCACTGGGCGGTGCGGACTTGACTGGGCCGAAGGGCCGGTTTCCACACTGTATCTGAAATATAAAAAATATGAAATATGAAAACCCACGCGACCCCAGGAAGAACGCGCAAACTCCGCACAGACAGCACCTGAGATCAGGATCGAACCGGGGTTCCTCTGGTGCTGTGAGGCAGCAGCTCTACCCGCTGCGCCACCGTGCCGCCCCTAAAGGAGAAAAAAACTAGTCGGACACCTGGGGGGTTGGAGAACTCCAGGTGTGTGTCGTTACCTGCCATTGAGAACTTCAAGTGTAGGAAGGAACTGCAGGTGCCGGTTTAAACTGAAGATGGACACAAAATGCTGGAGTAACTCAGCGGGACAGGCAGCATCTCTGGAGATAAGGAATGGGTGACGTTTCAGGTCGAGGCCCATCTGTTGGAAAATTCAATATTTATCTCGTTGTTAGGTACTGCCCCCATGTTTTGGATCATCCGCTGTTAGGAGTAGGAATGGAACTGCAGATGCTGGTTTAAGTCTAAGATAGACACAAAATGCTGGAGTAACTCAGAGAGACTAGGATTAGAGTTTTGCTGGGTTTAGAGTGAACGCAGGCAAATGCGACTGGTGTAGATGGGGGAAGGGTCTCGACACCAAACGTCACCCGTTCCTTCTCTCCAGAGACGTGCTGCCTGAGTTCCTCCAGCGTTTTGTGTCTGTCTTTGGTGTAGATGGGGGAACCTTGTTGGGCATGGGCAAGCTGGGCCGAAGGACCCCGTGTCTGTGCCGTGTGACCAGAAATAAGCCTGACGATGAGAGTGTTGGCAATAATGGTTGATTTGATATTTCTGGTGCTGTGGTGCTGTTGTTGACTCAGTGTCCTTGGAGCACGGATAATGGACTGCCGTGTGTGATAATTGGACCGGTACATGGATAGGACAGGTTTGGAGGGATATGGGCCAAATACAGGCAGGTGGGACTAGTATAGGTGGGACTGGTTGGCCGGTGTGGGCAAGTTGGGCTGAAGGGCCTGTTTCCGTGCTATATCACTCCATGTCTCTATTTGCCTTCCTTTTTATCTTCGTTAGTCTATGAGGTCATAAATGATAGGAGCAGAATTAGGCCATTCGGCCCATCAAGTCGACTCCGCCATTCAATCATGGCTGATCTGACTTTCCCTCCTAACCCCATTCTCCTGCCTTCTCCCCACAATCCCTGACACCCGCACTAATCAAGAATCCATCTATCTCTGCCTTAAAAATATCCACTGACTTGGCCTCCACAGCCTTCTGTGGCAACGAATCCCACAGGTTCACCACCCTCTGACTAAAACATAATGATACAAGCCCAATAACATAATCAGTTTAGAGTCATAGAGTCACACACCACAGAAACGGGGCCTTTGCCCCAGCGTGTCCATGCTGATCAAGATGCTCCGTGTTTTGGATCACCCGCTGTTAGGTGCAGGAAAGAACTGCAGATGCTGGTTTAAACCTAAGATAGACACAAAATGCTGGAGTAACTCAGAGGGACTAGGATTAGAGTTTGTTGGGTTTAGAGTGAACGCAGGCAAATGCGACTGGTGTAGATGGGGGAAGGGTCTCGACACCAAACGTCACCCATTCCTTCTCTCCAGAGACGTGCTGCCTGAGTTCCACACAGTTTTGTGTGTGTCTTTGGTGTAGACGGGGCATCATGTTGGGCATGGGCAAGCTGGGCCGAAGGACCCCGTGTCTGTGCCGTGTGACCAGAAATAAGCCTGACGATGAGAGTCTTGGCATTAATGGTTGATTTGATATTTCTGGTGCGCTCGTTGACTGTAATGGACTGCCGTGTGTGATAATGCAAGATTTTGTTTTTGTAGATGAGTTCCAATGATATTAATTATAACAAGAGGCTCTTGAAATGCATTAGAGACCGCCAGCGATGGACTGGAAAATGAAAGTATGTTCTCGCACAGCTAACTAACCTCCTACCTGATGGATATTAATGAAGAATATTGTAATGGCGCTGTTGATGAAGACCGGGGGGGGGGGGGGGGGGGGGGGTGGGGGGGAGGGGCGGGGGGGGGGGGAATGCTTGAGATGCGGAGGTGGGAGAGAATGACCCTCTTAGCACAGGGCAAAGCCTCACTGCGTTCTGAATTTCTGAAATTGAAACGCTTTCAATCGCTGGCTTCCAGCTCTGCTACACAGGGCTTCTTGCAGGTGTGTGGTTAGTTGAAGGTGGTCGCAGGTAGATAAGGTGGTCAAAAAGGCTTTTGGCACCTTGGCCTTCATCAGTCACAGCAATGAGTGTAGAAGTTGGGAGGTCATGTTGCAGTTGTATAAGACGTTGGTGAGGCCGCAGTTAGAGCACTGAGTTCAGTTCTGGGCGCCGTGTTGCAGAAAATATGTTGTCAAACTGGAAACAAAGAAACATAGAAAATAGGTGCAGGAGTAGGCCATTCGGCCCTTCGAGCCAGCACCCCCATTCAATATGATCATGGCTGATCATCCAAAATCAGTACCCCCGTTCCTGCTTTCGTCCCATATCCCTTGATTCCGTTAGCCCTAAGAGCTTAATCTAACTCTCTCTTGAAAACATCCAGTGAATTGGCCTCCACTGCCTTCTGTGGCAGAGAATTCCACAGATTCACAACTCTCTGGGTGAAAACGTTTATTCCTCATCTCAGTCCTAAATGGCCGACCCCTTATTCTTAAACTGCGTGACCCCCTGGTTCTGGACTCCCCCCGACATCGGGAAAGTTTTTTCTGCATCTAGCCTGTCCAATCCATTAAGAATTTTATATGTTTCTATGAGATCCCCTCTCATCCTTCTGAAGTCTAGTGAAGATAATCCCAGTTGATCCGTTCTTTCATCATATGTCAGTCCTGCCATCCCGGGGATTAAAAAGGGCGCAGAGAAGATTTATGAGGATGTTGCCAGGACTAGAGGGTGTGAGCTATAGGGAGAGGTTGAGCAGGCTGGGACTCTATTCCTTGGAGCGCAGGAGGATGAGGGGAGATCTTATAGAGGTGTATAAAATCATGAGAGGAATAGATCGGGTAGACGCACAGAGACTCCTGCCCAGAGTAGGGGAATCGAGGACCAGAGGACATAGGTTTAAGGTGAAGGGGAAAGGATTTAACAGGAATCTGAGGGGTAACTTTTTCACACAGAGGGTGGTGGGTGTATGGAACGAGCTGCCAGAGGAGGTAGTTGAGGCTGGGACTATCCCAACGTTTAAGAAACTGTTAGACGGGTACATCGATAGGACGGGTTTGGAGGGGTGTGGGCCAAACGCGAGCAGGTGGGACTAGTGTAGCTGGGACATGTTGGTGGTCAGTGTGGGCAAGTTGGGCCGAAGGGCCTGTTTCCACACTGACTGTTCTCACACACTTGATTACAGAGTTCATATTGACCACAAGGGTCGCGTGGATTGTGAAACAGCAGCAGGAAAACTCAAGATGGCGGAGTAACACAGAGGATTCTTTCATTTCTGATTTGGGCTCAGTTTCGCTGAAGCGTTCACATTCAGTCGGGAGACTTGACCTGAGGGCCTGTGCTACAGGGAGGGTTTGGGCAGGCTAGGACTTTACACCTTGGAGATGGCCGCAAGATGCTGGAGTCACCCAGCAGGTCAGGCAGCATCTCTGGAGAAAAGGAATAGGTAACTTTTCAGGTCTGATAGGGAGAGCCTGAGGAAGGGCCTCGACCTGAAACGTCACCGACTCTCTCCGTCTGAAGAAGTCTTTAACCCTTGAAACACCAAAGGACTCTCGAGACGCAGCACAGAACCAGACCCTTCGGCCCACTGATTCCCTGCTAACCAGCGAACACCTAGCACACTAGCACTGTCCCACACACTGGTGACAATTTACAGTTTTACTGAAGCCAATTAACCTACAAAGCTGCACGTCTTTGGAGTGTAGGAGGAAACCGGAGAAAACCCACGTGGTCACAGGGAGAACGTACAAACTCTGTACAGACAGCGCCTGTAGTCAGGATCGAACCTGGCTATTGAGGGCGTGCAGCATAGGTTCACTAGGTTAATTCCCGGAATGGCGGGACTGTCGTATGTTGAAAGACTGGAGCGGCTAGGCTTGTATACACTGGAATTTAGAAGGATGAGAGGGGATCTTATCGAAACATATAAGATTATTAAGGGGTTGGACACGTTAGAGGCAGGAAACATGTTCCCAATGTTGGGGGAATCCAGAACCAGGGGCCACAGTTTAAGAATAAGGGGTAGGCCATTTAGAACGGAGATGAGGAAAAACCTTTTCAGTCAGAGAGTTGTAAATCTGTGGAATTCTCTGCCTCAGAAGGCAGTGGAGGCCAATTCTCTGAATGCATTTAAGAGAGAGCTGGATAGAGCTCTTAGGATAGCGGAGTCAGGGGGTATGGGGAGAAGGCAGGAACGGGGTACTGATTGAGAATGATCAGCCGTGATCACATTGAATGGTGGTGCTGGCTCGAAGGGCCAAGTGGCCTCCTCCTGCACCTATTGTCTATTGTCTATTGTGCCTGTGGGGCTGTGACGCGGCAACTCTACCCCCTACACCACCATGGGGGGTTCCAGTGTCGTGCAAACGCACACTCCAGGTCTCTCCGCTCCTCCTCACCACCGCGTGGCACCACGTTCCTGGCTCCCACGACTCTCCGTGTCAGAAACATTGCCCTGATCATCTAGGGCAGCACAGTGGCACAGCGTTAGAGCTGCCGCCTCACAGTGCCAGAGTCCGGACGGAGTTTGTACGTTCTCCCCGTGACCTGCGTGGGTTTTCTCCGAGATCTTCGGTTTCCTCCCACACTCCAAAGGCGTGCGCATATTGTCGGCTAATTGGCTTGGTAAAATTGCGAACTGTCCCCAGTGTGTGTAGGATAGTGTTAGTGTGCGGGGATCGCTGGTCGGCGCGGACCCGGTGGGCCGAAGGGCCTGTTTCCGCGCTGTATCCCTGAACTAAACGTCTCTAAACTTTCCTCCTGTAACCTTCCAGCTATGCCCTCGAGCCTTTGGTATTCCCCCCTGAGAAAAAAGGTTCTCACTGTCTCTGCCTCTCGTCATTTTATATACTTCTATCAAATCTCTCCTCAACTTCCATCGTTCCAGAAAAATCAATCCCAGTTTATCCACCTCTGCATCCAATCTCTGCACATTCAGCTCTTTAGCCAATGGCTTGGCTATCTCCCTAATTTTTACCGACATTGATGTCTGATTGATAATACACTTGGGAGTGCCTCTGGAATGGGCCAACAGCCTAGGTAGGTATGTGCATCGCATCTGTTTTCACCGGGTGTGATGTTAATGTTTCGGGAGAGATGGGGTTTAGAGATATTGATCAGAGTTTAAAACTGAAGTGAGAAAGAAACTTTTTCACCCAGAGAGTTGTGAATTTGTGGAATTCTCTGCCTCAGAAGGCAGTGGAGGCCAATTCTCTGAATGCATTCAAGAAAGAGCTAGATAGAACTCTTAACGATAGCGGAGTCAGGGGGTATGGGGAGAAGGCAGGAACGGGGTACTGATTGAGAATGATCAGCCATGATCACATTGAATGGCGGTGCTGGCTCGAAGGGCCGAATGGCCTACTCCTGCACCTATTGTCTATTGTCTAATTCTCTGCCACAGAGGGCAGTGGAGGCCAAATCACTGGATGGATTTAAGAGAGAGTTAGAGCTCTAGGTGCTAGTGGAATCAAGGGATATGGGGAGAAGGGTTACTGATTGTGGATGATCAGCCATGATCACAATGAATGGCGGTGCTGGCTCGAGGGGCCGAATGGCCTCCTCCTGCACCTATTTTCTATGTTTCTATGTAAATCTCAAGCAGGAAGGTAGAGTTGCTGCCTCACAGCGCCAGAGACCCGGGTTCCATCCCGACTACGGGCGCTGTTTGTACGGAGTTTGCACGTTCTCCCCGTGACCTGCGTGGGTTTTCTCCGAGATGTTCGGTTTCCTCCCACGCTCCAAAGACGTGCAAAGACATCCATCTTCGTCCCACAGAGTCCGTGCTGACCAGTGGTCTCTCTGTACACAAGCACTATCCCACACACGAGGGACAATTTGCAATTTATTTTACAAACTGAAGGTAATTAACCTACGAACCTGCACGTCTTTGGAGCGTGGGAGGAAACCGGAGCACCCGGGGAAAACCCACACGTTTACAGGGTGAAAGTACTAACTCCGTATGGACAACACCCCTAGTCGGGGATCGAACCTGGGTCTCTGGCGCTGAAGTTTAGAACTAAAGTAAAAATCAGCGGGAGGTGCAGAACGGACAGTTAATGGTCCAAGACTGGTTTTGGGGAAGTCACAATGTTTCCCAATCCTGTACTAGATTGTCTCCTCATCTTTTTCTCCTCCCTGTTTCCTTCTGAGCCTGGCTAATAAGTTGACTTCATCGTTCGAAGCCTGCAGACCTCATTTCTACACAACCCGCCTCCCGGCAAGGGCGGCCGCCATTGGTGGAGCGGGAGCACGTGGCCGCCAGGTGGGTGAGGTCACGTGGGGCGCGGGGCGGCCACGTCCCTTATTTGGGAGTGAGGAAGTTGGCAACCCTAGGGAGGAGTGAATGCGGACGTGGGTTAATCGCTGGTGTGAACGGGTGATCCGCGTTGAGCCAGCATGGAGCCGGTGGGCCGAAGGGCCTGTTTCCAGGCTGTATCTAGGGACTGAGCAAGGACACTAAGTTGAAAATCTTATCTAAGTGCCAATGGTCAAGTGGATGGAATGTGTCAATTAGGTGCACATGGACAAAATGGTTTCTTGTAATCTGGCAATAGTCTTAGTTAAGTCAATAAGAATTGTTTTGTTTTGATTAAACCAAAGGTAAAAATGTAAACTATTTAACCAACAGACGTCTTGAACCTTGGACGGTTTCACCTGTTCGGCTAAAAAGCTGAACAACTTGTTAACAACAAATATTTTGGGCCAAGACTGAATATCAATTGGACACTGACAAAACCAGAGTTGGCAACCTACACTGGGATAATAGAGTCTTAGTTTTTAGTTCAGTTTAGTTTAGAGATACAGCGCAGAAACAGACCCTTCGGCCCACCGGGTCCGCGCCGACCAGCGATCCCCGCACACTAACACTATCCAACACCCACCAGGGACAATTTTTACACTTACCAAGCCAATTAACCTACAAACCTGCATGCCTTTGGAGCGTGGGAGGAAACCGAAGATCTCGGAGAAAACCCACGCAGGTCACGGGGAGAATGTACATTTTTTAGATTTAGATTTAGAGATACAGCGCGGAAACAGGCCCTTCGGCCCACCGAGTCCGCGCCGCCCAGCGATCCCCGCACACTAACACTATCCTACACCCACTAGGGACAGTTTCTACATTTACCCAGCCAATTAACCTACAAACCTGCACGCCTTTGGAGTGTGGGAGGAAGCCGAAGATATCGGAGAAAACCCACGCAGGTCACGGGGAGAACGTACAAACTCCGTACAGACAGCGCCCGTAGTCGGGATGGAACCCGGGTCTCCGGCGCTGCATTCGCTGTAAGGCGGCAACTCTACCGCTGCGCCCACCGTTGAGACCCTGTGCTACGATCAGCACTTTTAACAGCAACTGCCCTCTAACAGGGCAGCACTCAGTAGCTTAGTGGTCTGGTCATGCCAATTCTAAAAGACTCCAGAATCAATAGCCGGAGATTTACCGAGCTGCCATCCATCTGGAGTGCAGTGGAGGTTGGATGCATAAATGTGATTACTCAGGTGTTGGGCAATCTATATTTTCTGATTGCTTTTTGTTTCACACATTCTTCATTTCCTTTCCCTCTCTACTGAACATAAGCACGTAAGCAGTTGCAGCAGGAATAGGCCATCCAGCCCCAAGAGCCCGCTCCATCGTTCAATAAGATCATGCCTGATTTGATCTTGGTCTCGCCTTTCGCACTTGCTTGTCATAATCCTTCGTTCCTCCGCGGATTAAAGATCCATGCCGGCCTTCAATATATCCACGATTCAGCCTCTCTTCCTTCCCCGTGCTGGAGTGGCCTAAGTCTGCCCCTAGAACTCAGCGGCTGCCATTGGTGGAGCGGGAGCACGTGGCCGCTGGCAGGGCGGGGCGCGGTGACCTCACCTTGTCCTGTATTTGGGAGTGAGGAAGTTGGCACCCCTGCCAATGAGGTAGATAGTAGTTCAACACTGCTCTCTGGTTGTGGTAGGATGGTTCAGTTGCCTGATAACAGCTGGGAAGAAACTGTCCCTGAATCTGGAGGTGTGCGTTTTCACACTTCTGTACCTCTTGCCCGAGGGGAGAAGAGAGAGTGGCCGGGGTGAGACTGGTCCTTGATTGTGCTGCTGGCCTTGCCGAGGCAACGTGAGGCGTAGATGGAGTCAATGGAAGGGAGGTTGGTTTGTGCGATGGTCTGGGCTGCGTCCACAAGTCTTTGACGGTCTTGGATGGAGCTGTTCCCAAACTGTGCCCGGATGCAAACAGTCTGAAGAAGGGTCTGGACCCCAAAACTTTACCTGTCCCGATTCTCCAAGTCATTTATACATTGTATATTGATTTGATTTGTTGCTGCGTCTAATGTCGAAGCAACTGCTGGTGAGAATTTGATTTAATTTAGTTTAGTGATCCATTGACAAACTGTACACTGCAAGGGCCAGGAAGCGAGCGGGCAAGATCATCTCTGACCCCTCTCACCCTGGCCACAAACTCTTCGAAGCACTTTCCTCTGGAAGGCAACTCCGGACTGTCAAAGCAGCCACAGCCGGACATCAAAACAGCTTTTTTCCACAAGTGATAGTTCTACTCAATAACCAAAGTCTGTAGACTCATTTTTGCTCTGGTTTATTTTCACCCATAATAATAATAAATGTTATTTGTCATATGTAGGTTGGTACAGGGTCAACGATACAATGAAACGTACCTGACAAGACAACGGGTCACCTCAGCAGTAATATTCCAAGGATAAATAAGATTTAAAAAATGACATTAGTAATGTAAAAAGACAATATTAACAATAGATAAAAAGACAATATCATCATATCATATATATACAGCCGGAAACAGGCCTTTTCGGCCCACCAAGTCCGTGCCGCCCAGCGATCCCCGCACATCAACACTATCCTACACCCACTAGGGACAATTTTTACATTTACCCAGCCAATTAACCTACATACCTGTACGTCTTTGGAGTGTGGGAGGAAACCGAAGATCTCGGAGAAAACCCACGCAGGTCACGGGGGAGAACGTACAAACTCCTTACAGTGCAGCGCCCGTAGTCAGGATCGAACCTGAGTCTCCGGCGCTGCATTCGCTGTAAAGTAGCAACTCTACCGCTGCGCTACGTGCCGCCCTTACAATATTAAAAATAGGTAAAAAGACAATATTAAAAATAATCAACATATATGATTTGAAATGTGTTTATGAGTTTAGAAGCCTGATGGCCTGATGGTAGAAACTGCTCTTGTCTGATGGTACGTGCAACCATACTCCCACGGGTTTAGACCGTAATGGTGTATCCTTATTGTTTTGATGTGTTTATGCTTTATTCTTAATTGTTAACTGTGTGTTTGTGTTGTCATTTGTGAGCGGAGCCCCAAGGCACATTCCTTGTACGTGCACATACTTGATTGTCTCCTCATCTTTTTCTCCTTCCTGTTTCCTTCTGAGCCTGGCTAATAAGTTGACTTCATAGTTCCAAGCCTGCAGACCTCATTTCTACACAACCCGCCTCCCGCCTCATGGCCAATCAACTTATTCATTCATTCATGAGGACAGGCCCTTCGGCCCACCGATTCCACATCGATCACCCGTTCACTCTAGGTCCATGTCATCCTACGTTCTCCCTACACACTCGGGGCAATTTACCGATACACCCGCACG
>NC_135993.1:11127727-11150272 GCF_053455715.1 Rhinoraja longicauda
TACAGGAGGAAAGTTTAGAGACGTTTAGTCTAGAGATACAGGCCCTTCGGCCCACCGAGGTCCGCGCCGACCAGCGATCCCGCACACTAACACTATCCTACACACACTGGGGGACAGTTCGCAATTTTACCAAGCCAATTAACCGACAATATGCGCACGCCTTTGGAGTGTGGGAGGAAACCGAAGATCTCGGAGAAAACACACACAGGTCACGGAGGGAGAACGTACCAAAACTCCGTCCGGACTCTGGCACTGTGAGGCGGCAGCTCTAACGCTGTGCCACTGTGCTGCCCTAGATGATCAGGGCAATGTTTCTGACACGAGAGTCGTGGGAGCCAGGAACGTGGTGCCACGCGGTGGTGAGGAGGAGCGGAGAGACCTGGAGTGTGCGTTTGCACGACAACTGGAACCCCCCATGGGTGGTAGTAGGGGGTAGAGTTGCCGCGTCACAGCCCCACAGGCACAATAGACAATAGACAATAGGTGCAGGAGTAGGCCACTTGGCCCTTCGAGCCAGCACCAACCATTCAATGTGATCACGGCTGATCATTCTCAATCAGTACCCCGTTCCTGCCTTCTCCCCATACCCCCTGACTCCGCTATCCTAAGAGCTCTCTATCCAGCTCTCTCTTAAATGCATTCAGAGAATTGGCCTCCACTGCCTTCTGAGGCAGAGAATTCCACAGATTTACAACTCTCTGACTGAAAAGGTTTTTCCTCATCTCCGTTCTAAATGGCCTACCCCTTATTCTTAAACTGTGGCCCCTGGTTCTAGATTCCCCCAACATTGGGAACATGTTTCCTGCCTCTAACGTGTCCAACCCCTTAATAATCTTATATGTTTCGATAAGATCCCCTCTCATCCTTCTAAATTCCAGTGTATACAAGCCTAGCCGCTCCAGTCTTTTCAACATACGACAGTCCCGCCATTCCGGGAATTAACCTAGTGAACCTATGCTGCACGCCCTCAATAGCCAGGTTCGATCCTGACTACAGGCGCTGTCTGTACAGAGTTTGTACGTTCTCCCTGTGACCACGTGGGTTTTCTCCGGTTTCCTCCTACACTCCAAAGACGTGCAGCTTTGTAGGTTAATTGGCTTCAGTAAAACTGTAAATTGTCACCAGTGTGTGGGACAGTGCTAGTGTGCTAGGTGTTCGCTGGTTAGCACGGACTCAGTGGGCCGAAGGGTCTGGTTCTGTGCTGCGTCTCGAGAGTCCTTTGGTGTTTCAAGGGTTAAAGACTTCTTCAGACGGAAAGAGTCGGTGACGTTTCAGGTCGAGGCCCTTCCTCAGGCTCTCCCTATCAGACCTGAAAAGTTACCTATTCCTTTTCTCCAGAGATGCTGCCTGACCTGCTGGGTGACTCCAGCATCTTGCGGCCATCTCCAAGGTGTAAAGTCCTAGTCTGCCCAAACCCTCCCTGTAGCACAGGCCCTCAGGTCAAGTCTCCCGATCTGAATGTGAACGCTTCAGCGAAACTGAGCCCAAATCAGAAATGAAAGAATCCTCTGTGTTACTCCGCCATCTTGAGTTTTCCTGCTGCTGTTTCACAATCCACGCGACCCTTGTGGTCAATATGAACTCTGTAATCAAGTGTGTGAGAACAGTCAGTGTGGAAACAGGCCTTCGGCCCAACTTGCCCACACTGACCACCAACATGTCCCAGCTACACTAGTCCCACCCTGCTCGCGTTTGGCCCACACCCCTCCAAACCCGTCCTATCGATGTACCCGTCTAACAGTTTCTTAAACGTTGGGATAGTCCCAGCCTCAACTACCTCCTCTGGCAGCTCGTTCCATACACCCACCACCCTCTGTGTGAAAAAAGTTACCACTCAGATTCCTGTTAAATCCTTTCCCCTTCACCTTAAACCTATGTCCTCTGGTCCTCGATTCCCCTAATATGGGCAGGAGTCTCTGTGCGTCTACCCGATCTATTCCTCTCATGATTTTATACACCTCTATAAGATCTCCCCTCATCCTCCTGCGCTCCAAGGAATAGAGTCCCAGCCTGCTCAACCTCTCCCTATAGCTCACACCCCTCTAGTCCTGGCAACATCCTCATAAATCTTCTCTGCGCCCCTTTTTAATACCCCGGGATGGCAGGACTGACATATGATGAAAGAACGGATCAACTGGGCTTATCTTCACTAGACTTCAGAAGGATGAGAGGGGATCTCATAGAAACATATAAAATTCTTAATGGATTGGACAGGCTAGATGCAGAAAAAACTTTCCCGATGTCGGGGGAGTCCAGAACCAGGGGAGTCACGCAGTTTAAGAATAAGGGGTCGGCCATTTAGGACTGAGAGATGAGGAATAAACGTTTTCACACCCAGAGAGTTGTGAATCTGTGGAATTCTCTGCCACAGAAGGCAGTGGAGGCCAATTCACATTGGATGTTTTCAAGAGAGAGTTAGATTAAGCTCTTAGGGCTAACGGAATCAAGGGATATTGGGACGAAAGCAGGAACGGGGTACTGATTTTGGATGATCAGCCATGATCTATATTGTGAATGGGGGTGCTGGCTCGAAGGGCCGAATGGCCTACTCCTGCACCTATTTTCTATGTTTCTTTGTTCCCAGTTTGACAACATATTTTCTGCAACACGGCGCCCAGAACGTGAACTCAGTGCTCTAACTGCGGCCCTCACCAACGTCTTATACAACTGCAACATGACCTCCCAACTTCTACACTCATTGCTGTGACTGATGAAGGCCAAGGTGCCCAAAAGCCTTTTTTGACCACACCTTATCTACCTGCGACCACCTTCAAATAACCACACACCTGCAAGAAGCCCTGTGTAGCAGAGCTGGAAGCCCAGCGATTGAAAGGCGTTTCAATTTCAGAAATTCAGAACGCAGTGAGGCTTTGCCCTGTGCTAAGAGGGTCATTCTCTCCCACCTCCGCATCTCAAGCATTCCCCCCACCCCCCGCCGCATCTCAAGCATTCCCCCCCCCCGCCCCTCCCCCCACCCCCCCCCCCCCCCCCCCACCCCCCCCCCCCCCCCCCCCCCCCCGGTCTTCATCAACAGCGCCATTACAATATTCTTCATTAATATCCATCAGGTAGGAGGTTAGTTAGCTGTGCGAGAACATACTTTCATTTTCCAGTCCATCGCTGGCGGTCTCTAATGCATTTCAAGAGCCTCTTGTTATAATTAATATCATTGGAACTCATCTACAAAAACAAAATCTTGCATTATCACACACGGCAGTCCATTACAGTCAACGAGCGCACCAGAAATATCAAATCAACCATTATTGCCAACACTCTCATCGTCAGGCTTATTTCTGGTCACACGGCACAGACACGGGGTCCTTCGGCCCAGCTTGCCCATGCCCAACAAGGTTCCCCCGTCTACACCAAAGACAGACACAAAACGCTGGAGGAACTCAGGCAGCACGTCTCTGGAGAGAAGGAACGGGTGACGTTTGGTGTCGAGACCCTTCCCCATCTACACCAGTCGCATTTGCCTGCGTTCACTCTAAACCCAGCAAAACTCTAATCCTAGTCTCTCTGAGTTACTCCAGCATTTTGTGTCTATCTTAGACTTAAACCAGCATCTGCAGTTCCATTCCTACTCCTAACAGCGGATGATCCAAAACATGGGAGCAGTAGCTAACAACGAGATAAATATTGAATTTTCCAACAGATGGGCCTCGACCTGAAACGTCACCCATTCCTTGTCTCCAGAGATGCTGCCTGTCCCGCTGAGTTACTCCAGCATTTTGTGTCCATCTTCAGTTTAAACCAGCACCTGCAGTTCCTTCCTACACTTGAAGTTCCCAATGGCAAGTAACGACACACACCTGGAGTTCTCCAACCCCCAGGTGTCCGACTAGTTTTTTTCTCCTTTAGGGGCGGCACGGTGGCGCAGCGGGTAGAGCTTGCTGCCTCACAGCACCAGAGGAACCCCGGTTCGATCCTGATCTCAGGTGCTGTCTGTGCGGAGTTTGCGCGTTCTTCCTGGGGTCGCGTGGGTTTTCATATTTCATATTTTTTATATTTCAGATACAGTGTGGAAACCGGCCCTTCGGCCCAGTCAAGTCCGCACCGCCCAGTGATCCCCGCACATTAACACTATCCTACACACACTAGGGACAATTTTTACATTTACCCAGTCAATTAACCTACACACCTGCACGTCTTTGGAGTGTGGGAGGAAACCGAAGATCTCGGAGAAACCCACGCAGGTCACGGGGAGAACGTATAAACTCCTTACAGTACAGCACCCGCGGTCAGGATCGAACCTGAGTCTCCGGCGCTGCATTCGCTGTAAAGCAGCAACTCTACCGCTGCGCTACCGTTTCTCCGGGTGCTCCGGTTTCCTCCCACACTCCAAAGACATGCAGATTCGAAGGTCAATCGTCCCTGTGTAAATTGCCCCCCAGTGTGCAGGGGGTGGACGTGAAAGTGGGATAGTATAGAACTAGGGTGGACGGGTGATCGATGGTCAGCACGGACCCGGTGGGCCGAAGGGCCTGTTTCCACGCTGTATCTCTAAACTAAACTAAACTAAGCTTTCCTCACTGTGGCACAGCTACGAGAACTGCTGCATCACGGCGCCAGAGGCCCGGGTTCGATCCTGACCTCGGGGGCTGTCTGTGTGGAGTTTGCACGTTCTCCCCGTGACTCCAGTTTCCTCTCACATGCAGGCTTGTTTATAAATCCCATCCAGTGTGTCGGAAGGTGTCAAGTTAGGAAAAGGGGACGTACAACGAGATCTGGGTGTCCTAGTGCATCAGTCACTGAAAGGAAACATGCAGGTACAGCAGGCAGTGAAGAAAGCCAATGGAATGTTGGCCTTCATAACAAGAGGAGTTGAGTATAGGAGCAAAGAGGTCCTTCTGCAGTTATACAGGGCCCTAGTGAGACCGCACCTAGAGTACTGTGTGCAGTTTTGCTCTCCAAATTTGAGGAAGGATATTCTTGCTATTAAGGGCGTGCAGCGTAGTTAACTAGGTTAATTCCCGGAATGGCGGGACTGTCGTATGTTGAAAGACTGGAGCGACTAGGCTTGTATATACTGGAATTTAGAAGGATGAGAGGGAATCTTATCGAAACATATAGGATTATTAAGGGGTTGGACACATTAGAGGCAGGAAACATGTTCCCAATGTTGGGGGAGTCCAGAACCAGGGGGCACAGTTTAAGAATAAGGGGTAGGCCATTTAGAACGGAGATGAGGAAAAATGTTTTCAGTCAGAGAGTTGTAAATCTGTGGAATTCTCTGCCTCAGAAGGCAGTGGAGGCCAATTCTCTGAATGTATTCAAGAGAGAGCTAGATAGAGCTCTTAAGGATAGCGGAGTCAGGGGGTAATGGGGAGAAGGCAGGAACGGGGTACTGATTGAGAATGATCAGCCATGATCACATTGAATGGTGGTGCTGGCTCGAAGGGCCGAATGGCCTCCTCCTGCACCTATTGTTTATTGTCTATTGTCTATAATGGGGTTGAGAGGGAAAGACAGATCAGCCATGATTGAATGGCGAAGTAGACTTTAGTTTAGTTTAGTTTAGAGATACAGCGCGGGAACAGGCCCTGAGATGCCGACTGACTTGCTGGGTTCTTCCAGCGCAGCGTTCATTGTACAAGATCCCAGCATCTTACCCTGAATCGGGGAATCGAGAACATAAGCTTAAGGTGAAGGGGTAAGATTTAATAGGAACCAGAGGAGTACCTTTTTCACTCAGAGGGTGGTGGGGGTATGGAACGAGCTACCAGAGGAGGTAGTTGAGGCAGGGACTACACCAACGTTTAAGAAACATTTAGACAGGTACATGGATAGGGTAGGTTTAGAGGGATATGGGCCAAATGCGGGCAGATGGGACTAGTATAGGTGGGACTGGTTGGCCGGTGTGGGCAAGTTGGCTGAAGGGCCTGTTTCCGTGCTGTATCACTCCATGTCTTTATTTGCCTTCCTTTTTATCTTCGTTAGTCTATGAGGTCAGAAGTGATAGGAGCAGAATTCGGCCATTCGGCCCATCAAGTCGACTCCGCCATTCAACCATGGCTGATCTTTCCTCTTCACCCCATTCTCCTGCCTTCTCCCCATAACCCCTGACACCCGTACTAATCAAGAATCTATTTATAAGAAAATAACTGCAGATGCTGGTACAAATCGATTTATTCACAAAATGCTGGAGTAACTCAGCAGGTCAGGCAGCATCTCGGGAGAGAAGGAATGGGTGACGTTTCGGGTCGAGACCCTTCTTCATTCTTCCGTCCTGGAAGAATCTATCTATCTCTGCCTTAAAAATATCCACTGACTTGGCATAGAATCCCACAGATTCACCACCCTCTACCTAAAACATAATGATACAAGCCCAATAACATAATCAGTTTAGAGTCATAGAGTCACACACCACAGAAACGAGGCCTTCGGCCTAGCTTGTCCATGCTGATCAAGATGCCCTATCTATACCAATTATAGACCCCATAAAAGTTGGAGTAACTCAGCGGGACAGGCAGCATCTCTGGAGAGAAGGAATGGGTGACGTTTCGGGAACCAGGTGAGTTTGTTGCTTTAAAGATTAAGAATCGTTCTCCCAATGAAGGTGACATCGGAGACTGCACGGCACGTAGCAGATGACTGGGCATATGGCTGGCGCCCTTCTCAGGAAGGTTGGCATTGCTCCACTCCTGCCTGCAGTGCCATGCTGTGCCAGGAGCCACTTGGCTGCCCCCAGTCGCTGCCTGGAGACGGGCAGGTCGGCAGCGTCAGACGTTAGAGATACGGCGTGGAAACGGGCACTTTGGCCCACCGAGTCCGCGCCGACCAGCGATCCCCCCCTACACTAATACTATCCTACGCACACCAGGAACAATTTACAATCCAGGCGGTGCGGCTGTCGAGCTGCTGCCTCACAGTCCCGGGTTCCATCCCGACTACGGGTGCTGTCTGTACGGAGTTTGCACGTTCTCCCCGTGACCTGCGTAGGATCTCCCCGAAATCTTCACTTTCTTCCCACCCTCCAAAGCAGTACAGGTTTGGAGGTTAATTGGCTTCGGTAAAATTGTCCATCATCCTGGATGTGTGTGGGATAGTGTTAGCATGCGGGGATCGCTGGTCGGCGCGGACTCGACGGGCCGAAGGGACGGTTTCCACGCTTGTAAACTAAATCTCTCCCTCTTCTGCAGCGCTCCTTGATGAAGCTTGTGGCCATGAACAAAACCATAAGGTAACGTCGCAGGAACAGCCCAGGCAACCCCCTGAGGCTTTCAACATTCAATAACATCACAGCCAATCTTTCCCCCAAAGATACTAGAGGAGCAAGATGGACCACTCCATCGAAATCGCCTATACTGAAGTGTGGTACGTAACGTCCGCCATTTTAGTAAGCAAAACCCGCCTTTCGCTCTGCCTCTCGCAGTGTAATCAGTGTTTTGGGGGAACTGTATGTGTGATGATACCATTAAAATGCAGAATATATCTCATCTATCAACTTACAGAGTTTTGTTATTTTTCTTTTTAAATGTTTCTGCAAGTTTCTGCCGACTAAAATGGCCGCCGTGACGTACTACGGTTTTAAGGGTCGAGTGGTCTATCTTGCTCCTCTAGTATCTTTGCTTTCCTCCTTCCTGCCTGACCGCTCAGTCTGGAAATCTATCACGGCCTTGAATAGAATTATTCACTCAGCCTCCACAGCTCTCTGCTGCATTGAATTGCAAAGATTCACAACCCTTTGAGAGAGGAGATTCCTCTTCATATCCTTGGTAAATGAGACTTCTTTACCTGGAGGCTATACCTAGTTCTGGGTTTCCCCTGCAGTGGAAGTTTCCTCTCCACATCCACCCTGCCAAGTCACCCCAGGATCGTGCATGTTTTAATCACATCAGCAAGTGAGCTTCAGTACCCTGGAGAGCGCAAACAAAATCTCTTTCATCTTTCCTCACTGGAAACCCCTTCACACCTGGGACCAATCTTGACGTGGATGTGGAGAGGAGGTTCCCACCCGAGTCATACAGTGATACGGTGTGGGAAAAACAGGCCCTTCGGCCCAACTCGCCCGCACTGGCCAACGTGTCCCAGCTACACGAGTCCCACCTGTCCGCGTTTGGTCCATTTCCCTCCAAACCTTAGACAATAGACAATAGGTGCAGGAGGAGGCCATTCGGCCCTTCGAGCCAGCACCACCATTCAATGTGATCATGGCTGATCATTCTCAATCAGTACCCCGTCCCTGCCTTCTCCCCATACCCCCTGACTCCGCTATCCTTAAGAGCTCTATCTAGCTCTCTCTTGAATACATTCAGAGAACTGGCCTCCACTGCCTTCTGAGGCAGAGAATTCCACAGATTCACAACTCTCTGACTGAAAAGGTTTTTCCTCATCTCCGTTCTAAATGGCCTACCCCTTATTCTTAAATTGTAGCCTCTGGTTCTGGACTCCCCCAACATTGGGAACATGTTTCCTGCCTCTAACGTGTCGAACTCTTTAATAATCTTATATGTTTCGATAAGATTCCCTCATCCTTGTAAGGTCCAGTGTATACAAGCCTAGCCGCTCCAGTCTTTCAACATATGACAGTCCCGCCATTCCGGGAATTAACCTAGTAAACCTACGTATCCTTGGTAAATGAGACTTCTTTACCTGGAGGCTATACCTAGTTCTGGGTTTCCCCTGCAGTGGAAGTTTCCTCTCCACATCCACCCTGCCAAGTCACCCCAGGATCGTGCATGTTTTAATCACATCAGCAAGTGAGCTTCAGTACCCTGGAGAGCGCAAACAAAATCTCTTTCATCTTTCCTCACAAGATAACCCCTTCACACCCGGAACCAATCTTGACGTGGATGTGGAGAGGAGGTTCCCACCCGAGTCATACAGTGATACGGTGTGGAAAAAACAGGCCCTTCGGCCCAACTCGCCCGCACCGGCCAACGTGTCCCAGCTACACGAGTCCCACCTGTCCGCGTTTGGTCCATTTCCCTCCAAACCTTAGACAATAGACAATAGAGATAGATAGATTCTTGATTAGTACGGGTGTCAGGGGTTGTGGGGAGAAGGCAGGAGAATGGGGTTAGGAGGGAAAGATAGATCAGCCATGATTGAACGGCAGAGTAGACTTATTGGGACGAATGGCCTAATTCTGCTCCTATCACTTATGAACTTATGAATCAAACCTTTGTGTAGGAAGGAAGTGCAGATGCTAGTTTTAACTGAAGATGGACACAAAATGATGGGTAGACACAAAATGCTAGAGTAACTCAGCAGACCAGGGAGCATCTCTGGAGAGAAGGGAATAGGTGACATTTCCAGTTGAGTCCCTTCTTCAGACCCGCTAATAATGGGAGGTACAAGCTACAAGAAGAAGTTGGACAAACAGACAATAGACAATAGACAATAGGTGCAGGAGGAGGCCATTCGGCTCTTCGAGCCAGCACCGCCATTCAATGTGATCATGGCTGATCATTCTCAATCAGTACCCCGTTCCTGCCCTCTCCCCATACCTCCTGACTCCGCTATCATTAAGAGCTCTAGCTAACTCTCTCTTGAAAGCATCCAGAGAATCGGCCTCCACTGCCCTCTGAGGCAGAGAATTCCACAGATTTACAACTCTCTGAGTGAAAAAGTTTTTTCCTTATCTCCGTTCTAAATGGCCTACCCCTTATTCTTAAACTGTGGACCCTGGTTCTGGACTTGAATTGTTTACTCTGGAGTATCTGAGTGGAAACCTGATAGAAATATGTATAATTATGAGAGGCATAGACACGGTAGACAGTCAGAGCCTGGCCCTCGTTTCATGGCATCCTTTATAGCAAATTGCCGCAATTAAACACAGTACACAAATGTGGCCTCACCAATGTTTGTTTGGTTTAGTTTAGACATACAGTGCGACAACATGCCCTCCGGCCCACCGAGTCCGCACCGACCAGCGATCCCCGCACACTAACACTACCCTGCTACACACACTAAGGACAATTTACGTTGAAACCAAGCCAATTAACCTACAAATCTGCACGTCTTTGGAGTGTGGGAGGAAACCGAAGATCTCAGAGAAAACCCACGCAGTCACAGGGAAAACGTACAAACCCCGTACAGACAGTGCCCGTAGTCGGGATGGAACCCGGGTCTCCGGCGCTGCAAGGCAGCAACTCTACCGCCGCGCCACCTATACAACGCCCTATACAACAGTCACATCAAATCCCAACCGCAATACTCAATAGACACAAAATGTTGGAGTAACTCATCGGGACAGGCAGCGTGGAAGGAACGGGTGACATTTCAGGCCGAGACCCTTCTTCAGACTGAACATCAGGGGAAGAGGGAGCCACAGAGATAAGGAAGGGCAAGGTGTGAAAACGTGACATCAAAGGAGATGCGGTTTAAGGAAGCTGTCAACAGACAATAGACAATAGGTGCAGGAGGAGGCCATTCGGCCCTTCGAGCCAGCACCGCCATTCAATGTGATTATGGCTGATCATTCTCAATCAGTACCCCGTTCCTGCCTTCTCCCCATACCCCTTGACTCCGCTATCCTTAAGAGCTCGATCTAGCTCTCTCTTGAATGCATTCAGAGAATTGGCCTCCACTGCCTTCTGAGGCAGAGAATCCCACAGATTCACAACTCTCTGACTGAAAAAGTTTTTCCTCATCTCCGTTCTAAATGGCCTACCCCTTATTCTTAAACTGTGGCTCCTGGTTCTGGATACCCAATACCCTGACTAATGGTCCATCCCCAAGACAGTGGTTGGCACCTTGGCACCTCTCCAAGCTGGTGGCTGCATTGCTACTGATTGTATACCCGTGTCTGTTAAATACTTATCCTTATAGTGTAGCCCTGAGCCTCAGAGAGAAGAGGCCATCAGAGTGAGCAGTTCAGATTCTGCTCAAGAGTTTGCTCAAGGGAGAGTATCCATCTGGATCAAACAGCACTACAGAATGACATTTTACCAAGGGTCAGATTTAAGTCTCGTGAACACCAGCAATCCCTGCAGTTTGCAATGTTCACCCTGCAGCGAGATCTCGATTAGAGCACGCTGGCACTATGAATATTTCATTACATCTCGGCAGCAGAACCAGGCTCATAAACGCCCCCGGATAACCGCGGTGGAAGGTCGTTTGTTTGTTTGTTTGTTTGTTCGTTCCTGAACTACAGCCAAGACGGTACACGATAGCACGACAATTTTAGGCCCACCTTACTCACCGTCGTCCCTTTGGTGCTAATGGAAGAAGTTTCATTGAAATCGGTGTTATATTTTTTAAGTTATTCACATTTTAAAGTTTAAATCTATCTCCTAGGGAGGGAGGGAGGGAGGGAGGGAGGGAGGGAGGGAGGGAGGGAGGGAGGGAGGGAGGGAGGGAGGGAGGGAGGGAGGGAGGGAGGGAGGGAGGGAGGGAGGGAGGGAGAGGGGAGGCAGGGAGAGAGAGGAGGGGGGGAGGAGAGGGTGTTGCACCAATGCAGGAGAGTTTCGGCCCAATGGAGTAATATCCACCTGGAGTAATATTTAATAAGAATCTATCGGTCCACAGCTCCCCGAGCCCTGGGTCTGACCATGTTCCCTCAGCACATGGCTCCTCGTTGAAACAAGAGTGATCTCTGATTCACAGCAACACAGAAACATAGAATATAGGTGCAGGAGTAGGCCATTCGGCCCTTCGAGCCAGCACCGCCATTCAATATGATCACGGCTGATCATCTAAAATCAGTACCCCATTCCTGCTTTCTCCCCATATCCCTTGATTCCGTTAGCCCTAAGAGCTCTATCAAACTCTCTCTTTAATACATCCAGTGAATTGGCCTCCACTGCCCTCTGTGGCAGAGAATTCCACAGATTCACAACTCTCTGGGTGAAAACGTTTATTCCTCATCTCAGTCCTAAATGGCCGACCCCTTATTCTTAAACTGTGAACCCCTGGTTCTGGACTCCCCCAACATGAGGAACATTTTCCCTGCATCTAGCCTGTCCAATCCCTTATGAACTTTCCCTTAAGAATTCAAAGTGAATGATGACGTTTATTTTACCAGACAGCAAGTCAAGGCAAGGCACATTTTAATCTGAATGGCCAATGTTCCGTTTTGGAGGATGAGGAGGTTTTGGAAAGGGCGTAGAGGAGGTTTTCCAGAATGCCGCCTAGATTAGGGGGGTATTCCACCAGGTGGCGCCATCAGCGATGGCAGCCTCACCAAAGGTCTGCCTATCTTTCCGTCTTTTTTATTATTTTTAATCTGTATACTAAAACTCTCGTTTGTTACCTTGTTTGTGACTGAACTTCAGCCAAAATGGTACACGATAGCGCGACAATTTTAGGCCCACCTTACTCACCAGTGTCACTTTAGTGATAATGCAAGTAGTTTTATTGAAATCGCTGTTATATATTTAAAGTTATTCACATTTTTCAGTTTAAAAGGAGGGGAGGGGGAGGGGAGGAGAGTGGGAGGGGGGAGTGGGGGAGAAGGAAGGGGGGGGGGTTGAGGGGAGAGGGGAGGGGGGAGAACGCTGCCAGTTATGATAGTGACGTTTAAGAGGCTTTTGGACAGGCATATGGACATGCAGGGAATGGAGGAATATGGATTATGAACAGGTAGATCAGAGATAGGCACAAAGTGTTAGAGTAACTCAATGGGTCAGGCAGCCTCTCTGGAGAAAAAGGATGGGTGACGTTTGGGGTTGGGACCCTTCTTCAGACGTAGATAAGAGTTGGTCTTGGCATCATGTTTGGAACAGACACTCTTGGCCGAATTGGGCCTGTTCCTGTCATGCACTTTAGTTTATTTAGTTTTGTTTAGAGATACAACGCAGAAACAGGCCCTGACATCAGTCTGAAGAAGGGTCTCGACCCGAAACGTCACCCATTCCTTCTCTCCCGAGATGCTGCCTGACCCGCTGAGTTAGTCCAGGCTTTTGTGTCTACATTCGATTCTAACCAGCATCAGTCTGAAGAAGGGTCTCGACCCGAAACGTCACCCATTCCTTCTCTCCCGAGATGCTGCCTGACCCGCTGAGTAACTCCAGCATTTTGTGTCTATCCTCTGGGGGGGTAGTTTGTTTGTTTGCACTCTCCTGCCTTTCCATCAGCTCGCACTACCCTCAGGAGTCACAGGGGGGCGATCCTGAGCAGGAACGATGGCCCCCCCCCCCTTTCCCTCTCACAGTGACACCGAGCCAATTGCAAATGGCTGCATCTGACTTGGCCTTGCTTGGAAGCATAGACGACCATCCTTGAAGAACTACCATGGTAGTTTGCTTGGTGACATGACTGAATCATTAAAGATTGTAAAGTTTAGCTTTAAAGTTCAGTCTGAAGAAGGGTCTCGACCCGAAACGTCACCCATTCCTTTTCTCCAGAGATGCTGCCTGACCCGCTGAGTTACTCCAGCACTTTGTGCCTTTGTTCTGTGAACGAGCATCTTCGGTTGTTGGTTTGACGCGGGTCGGTGGAGCAGCGGTAGAGTTAAAACCCGGGTTTGATCCTGACTACGGGTGCTGTCTGTGTGGAGTTTGTACGTTCTCCCCGTGACCGTGTGGGTTTCCACTGGGTGCTCCGGTTTCCTACCACACTCCAAAGACATCGGAGATTTTGAACACTTGGACAGGTACTTGGATGGAAACATAAAAACGTGGAAAATAGGTGCAGGAGGAGGCCGTTCGGCCCTTCGAGCCAGCACCACCATTCAATATGATCATAGCTGATCATCCAAAATCAGTAGGTATCACAAAATGCTGGGTGACATTTCAGGTCGAGACCCTCTTCAGACCCGAAATGTCACACATTCCTTCGCTCCAGAGATGCTGCCTGACCCGCTGAGTTACCCCAGCATTTTGTGATACCTTCCATTTGTATCTGCAGTTATTTTCCTACACCCCAAAATCAGTACCCCGTTCCTGCTTTCTCCTCATATCCCTTGATTCCGTTAGTCATAAGAGCTAAATCTAACTCTCTCTTGAATAGGAAATCTTGATCGGAAAGGTTTGGAGGGATATGGGCCAAACGCAGGAAAGTGGAACTATCTTAGATGGGGCATCTTGGTCAGCATGGACAGGTTGGGCAGAAGGGCCTCATTCCGTGCTCTACGACTCAACAATTCTATTTCTGGGCCACTGATGGCTAAAAGGTAGGGAAACAGAAGGCTACTCAACAGATTAAGGAAGTGTTTTAAACAATGGCAAACTGTGACCAGTAGGGTACAGATGGGATCAGGGCTGTGACATATACCAGCCAAAACATTATGACCACTGACAGGCGAAGTGAATAACATTGATTATCTTGTTACAATGGCACCTGTCAAGGGGTGGGATATATTAGGCAGCAAGTGAACAGTCAGTTCTTGAAGTTGATGTGTTGGATTCAGGAGAAATGGGCAGGAGTAAAGACCTGAGCGACTTTGACAAGGGCCAAATTGTTATGGCCAGACGACTGGGTCAGAGCATCTCTGAAACGGCAAGGCTTGTGGGGTGCTCCCGGTCAGCAGTGGTGAGTACCGACCGACAGTGGTCCGAGGAGGGACGAACCACAAACCGGCGACAGGCAGGGTGTTGGGCGCCCAAGACTCATCGATGCGCGAGGGCAAAGAAGGCTATCCCGTCTGGTCCGAACCGACAGAAGGTCGACTGTGGCACAAGTCACAGAAAATGGTTAATGGTGGTCACGGGGGGAATGTGTCACAATACACAGTGCATCGCACCCTGCTGCGTATGGGGCTGCACATGGAGGACCAACAGCATATTAGGCGGGTGGTCGTAATGTTTTGGCTCATCGGGTCATAATGTTTTGTGTGATCGTCACCATCTATATTAGTGACTTGGAGGTAGGTCATGTGTAAGATCAGATAAATGCACAGCGGAATCGAGAATCGGACGGCATAGGTTTAAGGTGAGGGGGGGGGGGGAAGAGTTAATAGAAACTGGAGGGGCAACTATTTTTACACAGAAAACTCTTGAAAGCTCTGTGTACGTGTGTATTGAGGCAGTCCTGTTACCACCCACACACCTCCACCTTGTCAACACTCTGCACTGTTTCACACACACTATGTCACCACAAGGGCCTCCTATCTGCTCAGAGTAATGAAAATGTCCGTCCCAAGGCAATGTCTCTCCATAAAACCTCTCATTAAGGATCTGGACACTGCACTAATGTCAGCATTAATTGGGAACATGGAAATCGCAACACTAACGAGAGCTTTCTCAAAGTTTTTTAATAATCTTCAGTCTCTTGTTCGAACCCAATAATCACACATCACCCTGCAAGGCGTGGATAATGAGGACAATGCCGATGTCCTAAACCTCTGGAAAAGCATCACTTTTTCTCTAATTACGATTTGCATTGTCATATCATATCCTATATATACAGCCGGAAACAGGCCTTTTCGGCCCTCCAAGTCCGTGCCGCCCAGCGATCCCCGCACATTAACACTATCCTACACCCACTAGGGACAATTTTTACATTTACCCAGCCAATTAACCTACATACCTGTACGTCTTTGGAGTGTGGGAGCAAACCGAAGATCTCGGAGAAAACCCACGCAGGTCACGGGGAGAACGTACAAACTCCGTACAGTGCAGCACCCGTAGTCAGGATCGAACCTGAGTCTCCGGCGCTGCATTCGCTGTAAAGCAGCAACTCTACCGCTGCGCTACCGTGTCTCGTACAGAAAGTGGGGATGTTTCCCTCGAGACCCAGGTTGGGGACCTATCTGGTATAAATGGCAAATAGATTTATTTATCAGTCTGAAGAAGGGTCTCGACCTGAAACATCACCCACTCCTTCTCTCCCAAGATGCTGCCTGACCTGCTGAGTTACTCCAGCATTTTGTGAATAAATACCTTTGAGTTGTACCAGCATCTGCAGTTATTTTCTTATACTAGATTTATTTATCCATCTTGATATACATCAGGGGGTATGGGGAGAAGGCAGGAACGGGGTACTGATTGAGAATGATCAGCCATGATCACAATGAATGGCGGTGCGGGCTCGAAGGGCCGAATGGCCTCCTCCTGCACCTATTGTCTATCGTAGAGAAAACACTCTCACACAGCAGCGGTAGAGTTGCTGCCTCACAGCGCCAGAGACCCGGGTTCGATCCCGACTACGGGTGCTGTCTGTATGGGGTTTGTTCGTTCTCCCTGCGACCACATGGGTTTTCTCCGGGTGCCCTGGTTTCCACCCACACTCCAAAGACGTGCAGGTTTGTAGGACAATTGGCTTCTGTAAATTGCCCCGAGTGTGCTGGATGTGAAACTGGAATAACATGGGCTAATGTTTAGTTTAGTTTAAGGTCTCACAAGATGCAGGAGTAACTCAGCAGGTCAGGCAGCATCTCAGGAGAGAAGGAATGGGTGACGTTTCGGGTCGAGACCCTTCTTCAGACTGATGTCAGGGGGGGCGGGACACAGATAGGATGTAGTTGGAGACAGGAAGACAGTGGGAGAACTGGGAAGGGGGAGGGGAAAGAGAGGGACAGAGGAGCTATCTGAAGTTGGAGAAGTCAATGTTCATACCGCTGGGCTGCAAGCTGCCCAAGCGAAATATGAGGTGCTGTTCCTCCAATTTGCGCTGGGCCTCACTCTGACAATGGAGGAGGCCCATGACAGAAAGGTCAGGCTAGGAGTGGGAGGGGGAGTTGAAGTGCTGAGCCACCGGGAGATCAGGTTGGTTAAGTTTGGACTCCGGGTCAGTTCCGGGTCAGTTCCTGTGGATTGGAGGGTAGCTAATGTTGTCCCACTTTTCAAGAAAGGAGGGAGAGAGAAAACGGGAAATTATAGACCAGTTAGTCTGACATCAGTGGTGGGGAAGATGCTGGAGTCAATTATAAAAGACGAAATTGCGGAGCATTTGGATAGCGGTAACAGGATCATTCCGAGTCAGCATGGATTTACGAAGGGGAAATCGTGCTTGACTAATCTACTGGAATTTTTTGAGGATGTAACTAGGAAAATTGACAGGGGAGAGCCGGTGGATGTGGTGTACCTCGACTTTCAGAAAGCCTTCGACAAGGTCCCACATAGGAGATTAGTGGGCAAAATTAGAGACCATGGTATTTGGGGTAGGGTACTGATATGGATAGAAAGTTGGTTGACAGACAGAAAGCAAAGAGTGGGGATAAATGGGTCCCTTTCAGAATGGCAGGCAGTGACTAGTGGGGTACCGCAAGGCTCGGTGTTGGGACCGCAGCTATTTACAATATACATCAATGACTTGGATGAAGGGATTAAAAGTACCATTAGCAGATTTGCCGATGATACAAAGCTGGGTGGCAGTGTAAACTGTGAGGAAGATGCTATGAGGTTGCAGGGTGACTTAGACAGGTTGTGTGAGTGGGCGGATGCATGGCAGATGCAGTTTAATGTAGATAAGTGTGAGGTTATCCACTTTGGTGGTAAGAATAGGAAGGCAGATTATTATTTGAATGGTGTCAAGTTAGGAAAAGGGGACTTACAACGTGATCTGGGTGTCCTAGTGCATCAGTCACTGAAAGGAAGCATGCAGGTACAGCAGGCAGTAAAGAAAGCCAATTGAATGTTGGCCTTCATAACAAGAGGAGTTGAGTATAGGAGCAAAGAGGTCCTTCTGCAGTTGTACAGGGCCCTAGTGAGACCGCACCTGGAATACTGTGTGCAGTTTTGGTCTCCAAATTTGAGGAAGGATATTCTTGCTATTGAGGGCGTGCAGCATAGGTTTACTAGGTTAATTCCCGGAATGGCGGGACTGTCATATGTTGAAAGACTGGAACGACTAGGTTTGTATACACTGGAATTTAGAAGGATGAGAGGGGATCTTATCGAAACATATGATTATTAAGGGGTTGGACATGTTAGAGGCAGGAAACATGTTCCCAATGTTGGGGGAGTCCAGAACCAGGGGCCACAGTTTAAGAATAAGGGGTAGGCCATTTAGAACAGAGATGAGGAAAAACCTTTTTAGTCAGAGAGTTGTGAATCTGTGGAATTCTCTGCCTCAGAGGGCAGTGGAGGCCAATTCTCTGAATACATTCAAGAGAGAGCTAGATAGAGCTCTTAACGATAGCGGAGTCAGGGGGTATGGGGAGAAGGCAGGAACGGGGTACTGATTGAGAATGATCAGCCATGATCACATTGAATGGCGGTGCTGGCTCGAAGGGACGAATGGCCTACTCCTGCACCTATTGTCTATTGTCTATTGTCTATTGCCCCGCTGCCAATATTTTTTGTCAAACAGATTAATCTTTCAGCATCGTAGGAATTAGCCGTAACAACTCCTGCCCAAAAGCCCATGCCCCTTGGCTGCAGTCCCATGGCAGGCAAAGCAGAACATAAACCAAAACATCAATGGGCCTAGTTTGTTAACAGGAAGTTAGTGGCAAGGCAACACACACACAATGTACACACTCACACACACACTCACACACACAATGTACACACTCACACACACAATGTACACACTCACACACACACTCACACACACAATGTACACACTCACACACACACTCACACACACAATGTACACACTCACACACACACTCTCACACCCACCCACATGATGAACATACTCACACAATCACACACACACACACACTCACACATATACACTGATCAGCCAAAATATTATGACCTGATGAGCCAAAACATTATGCCCACCTGCCTACTATGCTGTTGGTCTTCCGTGTGCTGCCCCATTCGCAGCAGGGTACGATGCACTGTGTATTGTGACACATTCCTCCCGTGACCACCATTAACATTTTCTGTGACTTGTGCCACAGTCGACCTTCTGTCGGTTCGGACCAGACGGGATAGCCTTCGTTGCCCTCGCGCATCGATGAGCCTTGGGCGCCCAACACCCTGCCTGTCGCCGGTTTGTGGTTTGTCCCTCCTCGGACCACTGTCGGTCGGTACTCACCACTGCTGACCGGGAGCACCCCACAAGCCTTGCCGTTTCAGAGATGCTCTGACCCAGTCGTCTGGCCATAACAATTTGGCCCTTGTCAAAGTCGCTCAGGTCTTTACTCCTGCCCATTTCTCCTGCATCCAACACATCAACTTCAAGAACTGACTGTTCACTTGCTGCCTAATATATCCCACCCCTTGACAGGTGCCATTGTAACAAGATCATCAATGTTATTCACTTCGCCTGTCAGTGGTCATAATGTTTTGGCTGATCGGTGTATATATGTTTATGTGAGCACACACTCTCACACGCACACCCACACGATGTGCACACTCACACACACATATATATATATAGATATATGGGTATGCATTTGTATGTGAACACACACTCACACGCAACCACACACACACACGCACACACCCACTCACTCTCACACACAAACACACACACTCTCTCTCACACACAACCACACACACACAACCACACACACACACATGCACACACACTCTCTCTCACACACAACCACACACACACACACACTCTCTCACACACAACCACACACACACTCTCACACAACCACACACACACACACTCTCTCACACACAACCACACACACACATACACACTTACGCTCACACACAAACACACACTCACGCTGACAACCACACACACACACACACACTGATAACTACACACAAACACACTCACACATTCACACTACCACACACACGCAAACACACACTTACACCACACACACACTCACACACTGCCACAGACACACACATACACATGCTCCAGTATGAATAGATTCATCCCCTCCACAGATGCTGTCGAACACACTAAGTTACTCCAGCACTTTGTGTTTTATCAGATTTGAACAACAGGAGCACAGTGGCCTAAATGGTCCCTGTTCCGTAGATTATAATAGCACTCACCTGCGTTCAAAGCACAATAACACATGTAGTCATGTATTGTCTTTTGCTGCCTAGTTAGCGCATGTTGTAAGGTAAAGAGTAGTGAGGGCTAACAACTAGTCGATCAGGATGTGGATGGTGCTAATGTGGTGACTGGGAACCGCAGACGAAGCCTCAAAGTAGAGGCCGACATGCCGACACCCAAGTTTCAGGAACTTCATTGATGATATTATAGCATCCACCCATCGTTGTAACGGAAAACTGGGTCTACTGTCAACGAAGTTAGGATTGTGGATAATCATCTCAATCTATTCGTCACCTAATTAAGTCTTTCTGAGTTCCATCCTGTGCAAGACCTAGTTTTACCGTTTGTCAAATTTCTGTGCAAGGCCTCGTTTTGCTGTTAGTCAAGTTTCTGTGATTACGACCTCATTTGATCAGCTTTGACTGTTCTCCTGGTGCGCACCAGTTTAATAAATCGCCCGTTACTTCCAACACCAACTCCGCGTGGCTTTTCCATTTTTAGATTTTTAGATTTAGAGATACAGCGCAGAAACAGGCCCTTCGGCCCACCGGGTCCGTGCCGCCCAGCGATCCTTGCACATTAACACTATCCTACACACACTAGGGACAATTTTTTTTACATTTACCCAGCCAATTAACCTACAAACCTACACGCCTTTGGAGTGTGGGAGGAAACCGAAGATCTCGGGGAAAACCCACGCAGGTCACGGGGAGAACGTACAAACTCCGTACAGACGGCGCCTGTAGTCAGGATCGAACCTGAGTCTCTGGCGCTGCATTCGCTGTAAGGCGGCAACTCTACCGCTGCGCCACCGTGCCGCCCAGTGCATTTTGCATTTCAGCACGCAACAAGAGCTTCTCGCTGTACCTCGGTACACATGACAATAAACTACACTCAAATACATGCCCGCACACACACACACACAATACGCGCGCACACACACACCGCACGCACACACACCCACACACACACACACACCGCACGCACACACCACACACACCCACACACACACACCCACACACACACACACCGCACACACACCCACACACACCCACACACACATACCGCACGCACACACACACACACACACACCCACACACCCACACACACATACCGCACGCACACACACACACACACACACACACACACACACACCACACACACATACCGCACACACACACATACCGCACGCACACACACACACCCACACACACCCACCGCACACACCCACACACACACACCCACACACACACACCGCACGCACACACCACACACACCCACACACACACACCCACACACACACCCACACACACCCACACACACATACCGCACGCACACACACACACACACACACACCACACACACATACCACACGCACACACACACACACATACCGCACGCACACACACACACCCACACACGCACACACCCACACACACACACCCACACACACACACCGCACACACACCCACACACACACACACCCACACACACACACCCATACATACACACCGCACACACACCGCACACACACCCACACACACACACCGCACACAAACACCCACCGCACGCACATACATACGCTTGCACAAACCGCCCACGCACATACACCGCATGCACACACGCGCACAGACATTAGCGTGCAAACACGCGCACACCCACACGCGCGCGCGTACACACATGCACGCGCGTACACACATGCACGCGCACACGCACAGTAATTTCCAGAAAGCAGCTCAAGCAGAAACCAACATGGATTTGATTGCATTGACCTAGTTGAAACTTCAAGTAAAGACACTGTGAAATAATGTCAAACACTGCAATGGGACAGATCTCAGCTGCCATTACACAGCACAGCACATCGTAGCTCCAGGCACATTACTGCTGCACAACGCTGCCAAGATATCACGTCTGATAACAAAAAATAGAACGTATTCCCAGCAGAAGCCCAGGGTTATTACAGGATGAATCTCTTTCCCCCAAAAAACTATTCTCGTGGAGATCCAGCCTTGAAGAATATTTCGCAAGACCTTCAAGCATCTGCCATTTGATTTGGGACATTTATATTCCCATCTTGAAGATGCAATAAGGTCATTCAATGATAATGTGCGAATAGCACTGAGGTGTGGAATTGTGGGCAAGCTGCTGAATGGAACGGCAGCCTATTTATCACCTCAGACTCACCGCTCTCTGCTCAATTCTACGCTACAATGCTCACATCACACAGCAAGAGAAGACATCCACTGGCCATTCATTCACTGTTTCACTCTGCAAACTTTAGGGTTTCTTTTTCGTTTGGACATTCAGCAGGGAACAGTCCCTTCGTCCCACAGAGTCCACGCCGACCAACAATCTCCCATTCGCTCTGGTTTAGTTTAGAGATACAGCGCGGAAACAGGCCCTTCGGCCCACCGGGTCCGCGCCGACCAGCGATCCCCGCACACTAACACTATCCTACACCCACTAGGGACAATTTTTACATTTACACCAAGCCAATTAACCTACAAACCTGCACGCCTTTGGAGTGTGGGAGGAAACCGAAGATCTCGGGGAAAACCCACGCAGGTCACGTACAAACTCCGCACAGACAGCGCCCGTAGTCGGGATGGAACCCGGGTCTCCGGCGCTGCATTCGCTGTAAGGCAGCAACTCTACCGCTGCGCCACCATGAGATCCCTTGAAGGGCCGAATGGCCTAATTCTGCTCCTAGAACTTATGAACTTGTATCTGGTGTGTTGGTGCACGTAAGAATTTATTTGTTGAGTTTCGAGGGACATATGACAATATAACACTCTTGAC